>NW_026859417.1:0-118704 GCF_026571515.1 Ruditapes philippinarum | reverse complement strand
AAAGATTTAATTCGTTTGAATGTTATATGGGAAAAATGTTCGCGATGTCCCTCTTCTCAGTAATCAGACACAATGATGTCTTAGCTCTTTTTCTCAATTTTCTTGATGTTTTTATTTTTCTTTAAAAAGACTTATGTAGGAGCGTAAAACAGAAAACATTTTTAGATATTTTTCTATTTTTAGTTTAAGATTTGTTGCAAGAGATTCTTAAATTCATCTCTACATACATATACATACTAATGTTTATATTGTTTATGCAATTTGTCAAGTTTATTGAATTATGATACGGGTAAATAGGAAAGTCCTAGACACAAAAATGTGAAAATTGACAGAAAATTTTATATAAATGACATTTTTAACAACTGAAGGAAATTGTTTCTCGACATCAAAAATATAATGAATGTCTCTAGACAATATAAACAGCTATCAGTTGATTCTAAAATATAGTTCTATGTTTTAGAGTGAACTTATTTGTTTTATTAATTGACTTTATCGATATGTAGAATGAATTCGTGAAATGTTTATTAATGGATCTAATCATTTGGCCTTATTTTCTTGGGCGAAGACAAATACACATTCCATCAGAAGAGAACAAATGATTCTACAAGTTTTGGGGCTAAAAGACCCTTATCAAGGAAAGTAACATAACCTAATATTAAGTTTTATTAGTCACATGTTCAGAGACGATTTGTGTAAGTAAGATATGAAGGTTGGTTAATTATTTTCAAATAGAAATGACAATTGATTACGAGATCTTAAACTTAAAATTGGATCACGCGACATGGCGTGTATTTACTAACGCGGATACAGAAGCAATGATTACTGTGTGATATTTTTAGGTATAGTATTCTGAATATCTGTAATATTATATATTCTTGAATTGTTACTATACATATTTTTCTGGCTCTAATCATAACGGCCCCATAGCTCAGTGGTTAGAGCGCCTTCTAGTAAACAGGAGGTCGAGGGTTCGATTTCAACTTCTGGAGCAGTGTTATTTAAGTATTTTAATTTTCATAGATATAGACATTATCTATAAACGGCATTAGTTCTTTTGTGGGCTACATAACATAGTCATAAAATTTGGAACAGGATATATGATGTGCGAGTTGCAACATCCATTTTTACGTGGACGCGCGCCACTAGCGAGAGGCAAGTAAGCAGTTTCGAATGAGGATCCACAGAATATCATTTAGGTAAGGAGCGTCAATGATTAATTGCGAATATGGTATCATTTGTTTAATATTCATATTAATTGAACGTTAACATGCCGTATGTTTATTTTAATTTCTTATTGTCTTATCACGAATACTTGTAAATAATGACACGCTTTGTTCTGGTTTTTAAACCAAAATAATCATGCAATTCTTTTATCTACTTAGCATTTCAACTGAAGTTTTCTGGTCTTATGAAGTCTCATAACAAATCTTGCTTATTTCACTGATTATGGTATGAGCAACCTGTCACGTGACTGGGCCACTAAGTAGATTGATAATTGCCAGCATTAAATGAAAAATTGCGCTACGAATCAAGAATTTTGTTCTCCTTGTAGTGACATTTACGTTAAAGATAGTATCCTATTTTGAATCCGTTTTCAAATATATAGTTACTTCCGACTGTGTACGCATTCTTCAGAACCACTAGACTAAATATGATAGGGCTTATTTATAATATGTTATATCATCGAGGCTCCTCTCTAGATTATAGTTTAAAAGTTAAGAGGAGAACAGTAATAATAATAAATAGTAATAAAAGAAATGATCTTAAAACAGATTGTTTGTAAAGAAAACAAAGAAAGACTAAAATTAAAGACAAATGACTAACAATAAAACAGAACATATTTCCAAAGGTCAAGAGTGATTCTTTGAAATCTTCGTCTTAGAAAAGGGACATGTAAGTTGTTCGAAATAATAATTTGCTATTTATGCTACAAGCATATCTGGAACGAAACAAATAAAATAACTGAAAGAATCAATAAATTAAATGTAGAAAGTTAAAAGCATTCATGGTACAATAGGGAAAAACAATCTAATCGGAACATGCGAAATGTTATGAATTGAAATATATTCAAACTGAACATGTCGTTTTTCATTTTAATTTGTGAATTGCAAAATATTATGTAAAAATGTGGAATAAAGAAAAAAATGCTTAAGGACTTTCAATGATAAAATATACATATAATGTAAACAACGGACTTTTTGTTCGAAAATATAACGCACTTAGTAATAATGAATATGTGCAATAACTTGTATTCATTGCTATGTATGCACGTTTGAGGGACAGCAATAAAGTAACTTAAACACAAGGAATTGGTGCTGTTATAAATTTTCACTGACATTTCATAAACATTCCGGTAACAAACATATTTTACCTCATTTAAGCATTATGAACATTTCCAAAAAAAATTCAACCCAAACATGCAGACAGCCACAGATATATTTTTTTTAAAATGCATGTTGCTGTTAAAGGACAAACGCGTGTTTGAAAGAAATTCAAATATTTTTGACGTATCGAAATATAATTATTTATGACACTGATATTTTGTCCTGTCTATTTTCGTGAATAAATAAATAAGCATATTCTGTAATGGTTTATGTATCCGATGGCTAGACATGTAAGGAATGAGTATCTTGAAAAAATGGTACGAGACACTCGCAAAACAGGCAATTTATGGCTTCTGACAAGTAAATATATATAAATAACAAAAAATATTTTGTGCGACTCTTAATGAAACATAAACTGTCAAAAATTATGTCTTTAATCCGGTAACAAATTCACTAGAGATATTGTATTACGCAAGAATATGTAGAATATGAATTATATTTGTTATATGACGTCATACGTTGTTGCATGATGCAAAATATTAATGGTTCAAAATTTCCGTTTCCCGGAATTTAGACAACTGATTTAGATTAAGTCAATAAAATTTTGTTTTGAGGACTACAACTGAGAGCATCAAGTTTTTTTATTTATAAAAGATTATATTGAGGTTCAGATGGGAGATTTGTATTGATTTTGGTTCCTGATCTTTTCTTTCTGATAATATATTTCGTGTATGTTTTCATTTCCGATAAGTTGAGTATGTTGTAAACTGCAATTGTATAACATAATGCTGATTGCCAATTGACTGCACTGAACTGTTATTTAATTTTGAATGAGTTCAATTGTGTTATTTTGTTATCAAGAAGCAAAATGCATACTGTTAGGAAAATAAGACTGAAAAGGGCGTGAAAAGCAGTGCATTGATGATGAAATCATACCAAACATGCATTTTCGGACGTGTTTCTTTTTTATTTTGTTCAGTAACAGGACGGACAATCAAATTTTAATGAAATAAAATCGACTTCAAAATATAACTGAACTACAATAACAAGTATTATAATGTCAATATATTTTTAGCGATATCCAGTCAGTCGGTAGTATCATTTACTAAAAGAAATGCAAATATATGTATACACACCGCAATAACATTAGATTAGTTTGCAAGAAACACTTGTACACTGTACTAATTCTATTTGTACCACGCATTAGGCAGAGAAATAATCCATTATTTTCGGTGCATTTTTTAAACATTTTTATACAGTTTAATAATTAGACAATATAATAAACCTGTCTTTGATAAACAGATTTAAAAACGTTTGATCCCCATGATCATGATTTACTTATCTATTTTGTGAATACCGTTTTTTCCGTATATTATTTTAGATACTATTTCATTCAAAGCAGCCTGCAAATATAATACAAAAAACGGCTTTGTGTCAAAGTTATTACTTTTACACCTAAATGGTAAGATCTAAATGATCTAAAACACTAGTAGCATTTTTTTTTGCTCAACATAATAATGCCAGTCTGTAACGAATTATATTTTTCTTCTAGCTAGCGCAATTCAGAGGTCAGACTGTCAAAGGTGAAGGTATATGTACACTCTATATCAGTTCGTATTTACATTCAAAACACCTCCTTCGCGTTCATTAAAGCATGTCTGGTCCCTAGCAGATTTCAGGTACGTATTGTAATGACTTCCTCAATCTTGATAAGCCTTAAGCCAAATAAAACTGTCCTCTTTCATTATCGGCAGATTCAATTATGGGAAGGGCATCTTGGTTTACATGAACATGATGTTTCACAAAGTGTTCTGTAATATTTTGATACCATGTTCGCTAAACGACAAATAGATCGAATACGAAAAATTGCCCTTAAACCTGGAGAATGCAACCACAAAACTGCTCTATGTACATGTATACAAGTCTTATTTGGTATTATCATGTCATCTCTATCTCAAATGAGCCTTAAGAAGAAAAGTGTCCGCTTTAATTACCAGTTCAAAAATTGCCGGGGAAGACAATACATGCAGTTCCACTAAGCGTTCTAAGGATCATCAGCAAAAAAAGTCTTGTCACTTTGATTCTTTGAAAGCAATACATGTATTTATATCAGTGACCTACAAAAGCATGAATCAAATTCAGATGTTTCGTAGAATCTACAAAAAGCAATTTTCTCTTTTCTGCTTCTTGCACTGTGTTTGATTTGCGCAAAAGTAAAACGATTTTCACAGACACTCTCTTTTAGTGTTCTCCACAGATAAGATAACATACTTTTCATCATATCACTTGTTTATACAACTTGGCATTTTAAATGGAAAAGTAAAGATTTATGATCAGCAACACATATAGCTAACAAAAATATACAACCAATTAAAAATTATGTGGGTAATTTAATTACATGTAATAGATTATTTAGCATGGAGAATATACAGAGTATAGAAAAATGATCGAATTCATTTTAAATGGAAATAAATAATGTTATAGGATTCACGAAAGACAAAATAGTTGAAGGAAGACTGCAGCATGCTTTTGTTGTTTTATTTTCAAGTTTATAATTTTGATAATTGCAATTTATTTTGTTGACCAATCTGGCCTTGATGATATTTTCCTGTAGTATACATACATATTATCATAATTCCCTTTAATACGGTTCTGTCGAGCATGATTTGTAATCACTTTCTTTGCTTAAATTTACCTTGCAATAAAAACATATTCTTTTAGTTTGCTTTTTTATTTTAACCTTATGGAAAAAAGGTCCCACACCACTTTTGAATAATTAGTCCGTTCTGTTCATTAACCGATTTTCTAAAATAGGTTTAATTCGTTTGAATGTTATATTGAAAAATGTACGCGATGTCCCTCTTCTCATAATCAGACACATTGATGTCTTAGCTCTTTGTTGGGAACTCAATTTTCTTGATGTTTTTATTTTTATTTTTCTTTAATAAGACTTGTGTAGGAGCGTAAGACAAAAAAAAAATATTTTCTATTTTTTAAGATTTGTCGCAAGAGATTCTTAAATTCATCTCTACATACATAAACATTCTAATGTTTATATTGCTTATGCAATTTGTCAAGATTATTGAATTATGATAAGGATAAATAGGAAAGTCCTAGACACAAAAAAAGTGAAAATTGACAGGAAATTTATATAAATGACATCTTTAACAACTAAAGGAAATTGTTTCTCGACATCAAAAATATAATGAATATCTCTTGACAATATAAACAGCTAGTAGTTGATACTGTTACATAATATAGTTCTATGTTTCCATGAAATGACTATAAAGTTTGTTACATGAATTCACCAAATCAATGTTATTATCCTTAAGTGAAGTAGTATACATTCCTCCTTTAAACGACTGAAGAAGAGACACAATAATTACGGTTTGGCGGCTAAAAGTAATGATCAAGGAAGGTAACACACCATTATTCAGTTTCTTATTCACATGTAAACAACGTTTTTTTTTTAATATAAGATATAATAAGCGTTGCCAAATTATTTCAAAATAAGATTGGCATGAAGCTTAATAAGAATGATTTAACTTAAAATGGGTCACGCGGCATGTGCGTGCATTTCAACCAATTAATGTTTAATTCGTTTAAATATATAATTTTGATACTTGTAAATCAATACAATCAAATTGTTACATATGTTTTCTGGGTATTATCCTAACGGCTCCATAGCTCAGTGGTTAGAGCGCCTGTCTAGTAAACAGGAGGTCGAGGGTTCGATCCCCTCTGGAGCCTTGTTATTTAACATTAACTTTTATTTCATAGAAAAGACTTATTAACTATACGGCATATTCTTTTGGGGTCAAATAACATACACTTTAAAATGAAACATAAGGGTTGATGATTGAGTGCAACATCCATCAAGACTGTTAGCACAGGCAAGTAACAGTTGAATAATAATACAAAGGAACAATAAAAGTCAATGATATTTTATGCGATATCATATTTGTAAAATACATTTAATCTTAAAATTTCTCTGCAGCGCTGCTTTACAATCGTATGTTAATTTCAACTTTTATTGCACATGAATATTGAAAATAATACTACTTTTTGTTGTTTTAAGAACAAAATAATCATCAATTTTGATTATCTAATATTTCTTCAGCGTTTAATTTCCCTTTATCTTGCAATCACATGACTTTGTATCTAATGTCCACGGACTGTAAAGGTTATTCTTGCAGTTTAATTAAACGTTCGCCTACGAAAAAGCATTTTGATCTCTTTTGGCATTGACATTTAGGTAAGATAAAATTCCAATTTCAAAGTTTTAAATATTATTTTTATTCCGATCTGGTATGATTCTTCATAACCACAGACTCAATTTATATGTCAGGTTATATAATATGCTAACACGATTCCAGACATATTTAAAAGTTAAGAAAATAATAATAATAATAAAAGAATAACAAAAGAAAACTAAAAGACTTGATAAAATATGTTATTATGTTAACACGGGACTTTTTGTCCGAAAATACGATATATTTATTAGCTAGTTGCTTCGCATTTTTTAATAATGAATATGTGCAATGACTTAAAAAATCACTAAGTATTGGTACTTCATAACTTATCACTGACATTTCATTTACATTCCGGTAACTAACATCTTTTAATCATTTACCAATAAGTATTATGAACGTTTCAAAGAAATTTCAACCCAAACATGCAGACAGCCAAAGATATATTTTGTTTAAAATGCATGTTGCCGTTAAAGGACAAACGCATGTTTGAAAGAAATTTGAATATTTTTGATGTATCGAAATATAATTATTTATGACACTGATATTTTGTCCTGTCTATTTTCGTGAATAAATAAATAAGCATATTCTGTAGAGGTTAATGTATCCGATGGCTAGACATCTAAGGAATATTTTATGATACACACGAACAAACTGGCAAGTAAATATATATCCCATATATATAATAACCAAACATATCTTGTGCGACTGTTTTTAAAACATAACTGTCAAAAATCATGTCATTTATTTGGTAACAAAATCACCAGAGAAATCGTATTAAGCAAGAATATGTAGAATATTCATTGATATTTTTATATGACGTCATAATTATGTTGCATGATGCAAAATATTTATGGTACAAAATTACCATTCCCGTTTCCCGGAATTTAGACAACTAATTTAGATTAAGTCAATAAAATTTTGTTTTGAGGACTACAACTGAGAGCATCATGTTTTTTTATTTATAAAAGATAAAAAAGTGTTCGGAAAAATAAAAGTTTGAAATATTTGTAAAGTGATTTTTTTCATTGTTGTGGTTCAGATGGGAGATTTGTATTGATTTTGGTTCCTGATCTTTTCTTTCTGATAATATATTTCGTGTATGTTTCATTTCCGATACTGTTTTATCATAAGTTGAGTATGTTGTAAACTGCAATTGTATAACATAATGCTGATTGCCAATAAACTGCACTGAACTGTTATTTAATTTTGAATGAGTTCAATTGTGTTATTTTGTTATATAGAATCAAAATGCACACTGTTAGGAAAATAAGACTGAAAAGGGCGTGAAAAGCAGTGAATTGATTGATGAAATCATATCAAACATGCATTTTCGGACGTGTTTCTTTTTTATTTTGTTCAGTAACAGGTCGGACAATCAAATTTTAATGAAATAAAATCGACTTCCAAATATAACTTAACTACAATAACAACAACGTCATTTTATTTATGAACTAAGTGATTATACACTATAGTAATAAGATGACCGCGGTCAAAGAAAAAATTAGCGACAACATTTTGTTTTTTCCTATGGCAATATCCAAATAATCTATACAAATTAACATGTCTACATCACGTTTCATCGCAGCATGCATCATCATGCATATCATGTTAAATGCAAGGTCATATAAGATATTTGTTTCTCTTCACCCACATGATCTCAATTTACTTTAAATGGATTTGCTTAATGAACCAAATTCACGTTTTAATCAGGAATGACATTCAAGATTGTGTATAACTAGTTCGAAACAATTTCCTTCAAATTAAGTTAGTTCCAGGACTTTAAGTCGAATAAATGAATTATACAATTAACGCTGTAAGTTATGTTTGATTGTTTTTCAGTGTGTGTGTTTTTAAAATTAAATTCTTAAATTCGGGAAAAGAGTAACACAAAAGTAAAGATATACTTTAGGTTTGTATGATATTATTATTGTTTGAGGTAAATGTTACTGCTACAAAGGCGTATATAGCCATATAAAATAAAACAATCAAATTTAATTTTGGTAATGAATTTTAATTTGGTATAAAAATATTCTTTTTTCTTGAAAGCTTTACTCGTTTTATTTACAACGTTTTCTTTGTTCCGTGTGGAAACCATAAAAGGTCACTCAGTACATTCAATAAGGGACGTTACATCTCAGATTGTTCGATTGTGAAACTTAGCGTGTCACATTGTCAGTCAGAGGGTCAGCTTTTCTCTACAAAGATTCCATTTCATTTCAACTTTGTATTAAAATGAACTGATTAGAGCAAAGAGAGAGAAATGGTGTTAATTTTTGGCTCTTCCTTACGCTCTTTCCTTGTAAGCTTGTATCGATAATGCTTATATTTTCCGGAAATCTATATATTTACTCATTAAGATGGTGGCGCGATAGCTCATTTGGTTAGACCACTGACTGTCACTCCTGAGGTTCTTGGTTCGATCCAGGGTAACACCCTTGGGATTTTTTGGAGACACTCTCAGTGTTTCCCACCTACCTAGAGGTTTACTGGTAAGAAACCCAGGTAATCCTCACATGTATCAGTGCTAATCACTGGGCATGTAAATGAACCAAGGGATCTATTTAATAAAAGCTAGGGACTTGTTCCCGGACTCCCTTGTAACCCATAGCTGTATTTAGATTCTGCTGAGGTAAGGACCCTACTGGAAATAAGTGCTTGCACTTTCGTATGTTATCCTTGACCTTCCGGTCTAAAGAAAATCAATCAAATCATCAATCAATCAAAGATACCTAGATATTACTCTGCACAATTAGATTGGATATATCATGTGGAAATTGAATTATATGTAATGTACCTACATCTTCTCAAAGTCTCTGCGAGTTTTAAATTTTACATTTATGCATTAATAAAACCTCTTACACAGCATATAGCAGAAAATAATATTATGCCCTGACTTGAGAACAAATATCATTGTCTTTTTCCTATATGTATCAAAGTACAAATTACAAATGGCAAGGACAACGCGATATAACCAGTGTACGCACATTTTTTTAACAATTTCATGGTCATTTAACCAATGTTAGAAAACTTGATAAAACAGGAACCTTAATGAACGCATTTTTACTGAGCCTGTTGCCCAATATAGGCAAAATTAAAACGGTTTAATATAATGTCTTTAAAGTTCAAATGTTGTTAGAAGAATGATAACGGAATTATTTTAAACGAAAACACGAAAATCGCAGAATTAATGGTGGAAGCGTTTCGATTTTCTTTTTCATGTCACAGGAATTGTATGTGTTTCCTGAATTTTTATAGCTCATCTGACCAACATTAACATTTTTTTCTACATCTAAATAGGTTAAAAATCCTAAAAGGGGCAATATTAAACACATCTAATGAAAACACCTTTAGTATTTTTAAATTTTAATGCGTTTGCAGATGTAAATATCGAATTGAGATACGACAAAAATAATCTATCTTATTTGTGTCGCGGCTGTCAATTTAAGTCGCGTGGAGAAATTTTTACAAGGACACCTTTTTGCCTTATATTAGCATCGACCTTAACAAATAAACTTCAGCGCAAATTAATTTAAAAACAAAACAGAAAATATATAAAATGAAATAAAAAGAAAAAACATTTAAATTTTTTTTTAATATTTTACAAATTCTCAAAACTATTTCCATATTCTAGAACCTGATGCCTTATACGAATATTTTACATTTACCTAAACTTGTGTCTTAATAATGTTACGGCTTAAAGCTTTTTCAAATATGTAAATTGCTATGTTTGTTTACTATCTTGGGGGTGCTTCCTCTCAATTTCAGAATAGATACTATGACTTAGCGTTCATGTAATAAACAAAATGTCATGAAAACTATGTAAAACATGTAGCACGCCTTCACTCCTTTACATTTTGCACCGCAGGTATTTTATCATGCTCTCTCGTTATGTCGAATATTTAGTGCACGATATTGGCGCACTATTACCAGGAAATTAGTGTGCACGTTTAGAAATAACCTGCTAAATATCAATGTTATATCTTTATATTAAGTGACATCGAGAGTAGATAATATTCTGAAATAAAGAGACCCTTCGAGACAAATAAGAGAAAAATTAATATTAAAGTAAACATCTGAGATTTTTTTGCATCTTAAGCCCAAATCAACTATAACGTTTTGTTTATTTCTTAGAGCTAGATTTTTAAGAAAAAGTTCTCAAGAAAAGTTGACTGATATTAAATAATACAAAACTGTTCTTTCGGAAGACATTAAATCATTAAATCGATGCAAGTGAACAAAATATAAACAAGATTCTTTATTCTAGAATTTCTAGAAATTATATCGGTCTCAGCAGTGTTTATTGGCTATTCAACATCGGTTTTGGAGTTTTGTTACGTATAAATTGACGTTAACCTTTTCGCATCAAAACGACAAAATCTCAGAATCCATTTATAGAAGATGTAATTGCACCATGCATCATTGTCAATTCGAAGTTCATGTGATGGTTCAAGGACATGGCCGCGAAGCATGTTCTCAATGTATGGTCGGTCCGTTCCCTCCTAAAAACTAGAATATATGGTTTAAACATGGAATGAATATAAACTTGCCAAAACACATCAAACATTGCATTATTTGCCACAACAATGTTACACTAACCAATCTTTGATAGATAAGCTTCTAATGTTACGAAATATTTTAAAAAAAGTATATACTGATAAGTTACATCGGGTTATATTAAGACAATGAATAGAATATGGCACGGTAACTCGAAAAATAATATGTAGTATCTCCACAGAATATGATATTTTTTGTCTAGAGAATATTATCACTGTGTGGTTATTATTTGCCAAGTTTATTTACATATAAATAAGAGGAGATGATACTTTGTGAAAAAATAATCAAACTTTGTGGTTTTTTTTAGTTTTTCCCCAGCTGCGTGTTATTGTACTTATCGGTGTCTTCTAAAATAAAACAATATTGGTATCAAATGTATCATATAACCATTCCAAAGTTTATGGCATTTTTGCCGGCACAAACAGTATTTAGATCATCTCGTATCATTGACATTTAGATAAGATAGAATTCTAATAAAGAAATAAATAAAAAATAAAAATTTACGTTTTAAATTTTAATCTTGTACTTTTCTTCATAACCACACGACATTTTTTTTAGATTATTAATGTATATAAGATCACAAACACCAGACATTCTTTAAAATTCAAGAGGATAATTGGTACCTGACTTAAGGCTGTATTTAAGATATAACAACGAAAAGAAAACCGGAAATTACAAAAAAAGAACAAACAAAAAAAAGAACAAACAAAAATCATCATATTTGACTATATGCGTCACGGCTATTTCACAATAGGTAAAGGTTGCAAGATATGTAAAGACAAAACTATCAACAATATTTGTAATATAAATATTTCATTGTTCAAATGCAGATATGTTTTAATTAAAGGGACTCGACTGTAAAAAAAAACCTAAAAACATCAGTTTTGAATTTTTAACATAAATTAGCTGGGGCACTTAAAACAGAATGTTATGCAAAAGCAAATTAAGTATTATAAAAATAAATTAATTGAAACGTGTTTTACTGTTATGAGTGAAAAGCGTTGCAACGCTTTTCAATTTTGGATCATTTTTTCACAATTAGAATGACAAATAAGGAAATCGGAGTGAACGAATGATCTGAAATTTCGCACAAAAGTTATTGGTGTCTAAATTGAACACAAATTTCGAAAAATTATTCTCAGACCCATCATGTCAAAAAACTTCAGTAGAGTACCTTTAAAATCCACTTTGTCTTATCTAAATGGACATGTGGTGTAATGATTTTTCTTTATAAATGTCATAATATTACGTTGCACAACGAAAAAAAGGCAATATAATGTGGATATTGAATTGAACGTTCTGTTATACACCTACTTCTTCTCAAATGTCTTTAATCTGATAGACTAAGATTAAAATATTGAAAAGCAAGATGAGTTATGTCTACCATATCTTTGTATGAAATGTTCAAATGTCAAGGTAAACGCGATATAACCCTTTAACGTACAATTTGAAGTCAATAAATTTATATAATTGGCCGTTTCAAGTTAGTAAAAATATTTTGTTCAGTTTGACTACACTGGGTCAGGTTTGCGATAACCTACCGGAAAGTTTCATTAAAATGCCTTGAGTAAAATACAATAGAGACCTGTGCCGTATAATATGTATTTGTAAAGCCAATATTATATGCCGATTCGCGAGAAGCCAGTGATAAACAATTTCCATTTTACCACTTGATAAAAAAATAAATAATATCAAGTGATTTCACATACATATTAATCAAAAAAGTAATTTCCCTTTTTTGTTTGATTCTCGTGGAAAATATGAAATAGGTTATTTCAAAAACAATTGCAACAGGACTACTACACTAGATGACTAATTTTTCAGCACTTAAAAGCAGTTGGGGAACGTGCAAATGTGACTTTGTTTTACATTGTTGTTATAATTACAAAATAATGTTATTTAAATTTATGAAAAAATCGTCACCCGTTTTTGACCCAGCAAATAATTCAGATAAAAATGTATAGCGATAATCTCAAGTAATCCAGTAAGTCTTTGTCAGTTTAAGACGAATTAACAGGGCACGCACATGGCAAAACATGCCAGAATATCACAATTATTTTGTATTCATTTATCGTCGACGACTCAATGGAAATCAATTGGACTTGGTCTTAAATAAAATATTTTGTCTTTGGAGGAAATGAACAAAATGACGGCATGGGTATATAAAAAGGTAATTCATTATTTAATAGTCTACTGTAGTCGGTTATTTTAAAGAAACGTTCATAATTGAAGACTTTTCTGGACTGACAGCATTTCTGTATTTAATTTTGTCATATAAATATTTCAATAATATAATTATCAAACAAAAATATTCAGTAATTATTTATTGCAGACGTTTCAGATAGATGCCTTTATCATTGCAAAACATAATACGATGATTAAATAATATAAATTTTTTAATCGCCTATAAGGACAGAAAAAAACATACACGTATTTTTTCATACGGGTCTTATAGAAGTATTCTTTTTCTTAACTCAAACAATAATTTTATCATCTTCAGACAGCAGACATGTAGTTTTAACTTTATGATCATGACAAATATACTCCTGTAGACAATTGTGTCAAAATTATATTTTAAAAAGTTAAATTGACTGAGCAAAAAAATCACGTGCATCAAAATTACTTTGTGCACAAAAAAAATCCTTTTTCAATGAAATAATAGGTATCAAAATAAGTTCTGTTGTTTAACATAAGCACTAGTATCCTTATGAAAAAATCGAACTAAACATGTTGTTATTAATAGATCGATTACAAAAATGTGTTATTTACTCCGGATCACTGCCAAAACAAAACTGCTTATGTATTTAAAATGTATTCACTAAGAAAAAGTTAAAACCCTACTTCAATTAGCAAAATGTGTTTATCTTAGCTTGAGAAATCAAACATATTTCTATTATTACATAGCACATATTGTAGAACGCAATTAGAGAACACAATATCATAATCATCAGTTAAATGCTTGTTTTGCGTATAGTTATATTATACTTAGAGTATTTTTCTTACGTTCCAATACATTCAAATCTTTGAGGTCATGCGATATCTTTGAATGAGGCAAAACTTAAAAGAAAACAACAATATTCGCAATATTTTGACCTGGTGAAAAAATATGACATCGTGGTATTTATTCAATCGTACTTTAAAAGCAGTTATGAATATTAGTTTTTGTTAACACAAAACCTTTCTGCTCATCATCACCATCAGTAACATGATCATCATCAATGCAATCATTATAAGTCTGCATTTTATCAACATCATCAATATAATCATCACAATCAAAATAATCCTTTATTATTATTTTTATTATCATTATCTTTACCACCATCAATTTAATTATCATGATCGCATTCAAAAAACATCTGCTGATTATCACCATCATCAATATGATTATCATCATCACAATCAACAAACTTCTGTTCATCATCACCATCATCAACATGATCATCACAATTATAATATTCTGCTTACCATTACCATCATCCACATACATGTAATCAATAGCATTGCAATCAACATACTTCTACTCATCATCACCATCATTAATATAATGATCATTCTCACAAACAACATTCTTCTGCCCATCGCCAGTCACCATCATCACTTTTATCTTTGCATCACAATGAAAATACTTTTGATCATCAACTTTTTTGGAATGTCAATATATTTTTAGCGATATCCAGTAAGTCGGTACAATCATTTACTAAAACAAATGCCAATATACATGTATGTATACACATCGCAAAAACAGTAGATTAGTTTGCAAGAAACACTTGTGCACTGTACTAATTCTATTTGTACCACGCATTAAGCAGAGAAATAATCCATTATTTTCGGTGCACTTTTATACAGTTTAATAATTAGACAATATAATAAACCTGTCTTTAATATACAGATATAAATGTTAAGATCTAATTGATCTAAAACACTGGTAGCATTATTTATTTTTTATTTTTTTGCTCAACATAATAATGCCAGTCTGTAATGGATTATATTATTTCTTCTAGCTAGCGCAATTCAGAGGTCAGATTGTCAAAGGTGAAGGTCTTAAAGTATATGTACACTCCATATCAGTATGACAATTCATATCATATCCATGCATTCAAAACACCTCCTTGTTGTTCATTAAAGCATGTCTGGTCCTTCGAGTACGTATTGTAATGTCTTCCTTAATCTTGATAAGCCTTAAGCCAAAATAAAATGTCGTCTTTCATTATCGGCAGATTTAATTGTAGGGAAAGGCATCTTGGTTTACATGAACATGATGTTTCACATAGTGGTCTGTAATATTTTGATACAATGTTTGCTATACGACGAATAGATCGAATACGAAAAAATGTCCTTAAATATGGAGATTGTAACCTAAAAACTGGTCCATGTACATGTATACAAGTCTTATTGGGAATTATCATGTCATCTCTATCTAAAATGAGCCTTAAGAAGAAAAGTGTCCGCTTTAATTACCGATTCAATAATTGCTTGGGAAGACAAATACATGCAGTTCCACTTAGCGTTCTAAAGATCATCAGAAAAAAAACAGTCTTGTCACTTTGATTCTTTGAAAGCAATACATGTATTTATATCAGTGACCTACAAAAGCGTGAATCATATTTTGACTGTTTCTCAGAATCTACAAAAAGCAATTTCCTCTTTTCTGCTTCTTCCACTGTGTTTGATTTGCACAAAAAATATAAATTAGGTTATTCAAAAACGATTTTCACAGACACTCTGTTTTAGTGTTCCTTGCCACAGATTAGATAACGTACTTTTCATCATATCACTTGTTTATACAACTTGGCATTTTAAATGGAAAAGTAATGATTTATTATCAGCAACACATATAGCTAACAATCATATAGAACCAATAAAAATATGTGGGTAATTCAATAACATGTAATAGATTATTTAGCATGGAGAATATAAAGAGAATAGAAAAATGATCGAAATCATTTTAAATGAAAATAAATAATGCTTGGATTCACAAAAGACAAAATAGTTGAAGGAAGACTGCAACATGTTTTTTTTCAAATGAGTTTATTATTTTGATAATTGCAATTTATTTTGTTGACCAATCTAGCTTGATGATATTTTCCTGTAGTATACATACATATTATAATAATTCCCTTTTATACGGTTCTGTTGAGCATGATTTGTAATCACTTTCTTTGCTTAAATTAACCTTGCAATAAACACATATTCGTTTAGTTTGCTTTTTTTATTTTTACCTTATGGACAAGAGGTCTCCCGGCCCACCACTTTTGGATCATTATTCCGTTCTGTTCATGATCCGATTTCCTAAAATGGGTTTAATTCGTTTAAATTTTATACTAAAAAATGTAGCGATGTCCCTCTTCTCATAACCAGACACAATGATGTCTTAGCTCTTTGTTGTTTTTATTTTTCTTCAATAAGACTTATGTAGGAGCGTTAGACAGAAAACATTTTAAAATATTTTCTATTTTTAGTTTAAGATTTGTTGCAAGAGATTCTTAAATTCATCTCTACATACATAAACATTCTAATGTTTATATTGTTTATGCAATTTGTCAAGGTTATTGAATTATGGTACGGATAAATAGGAAAATCCTAGACACAAAAATGTGAAAATTGACAGGAAATTATATAAATGACATTTTTAACAACTAAAGGAAATTGTTTCTCGACAACAAAAATATAATGAATGTCTCTTGACAATATAAACAGCTAGCGGTTGATACCGTTGCAAAATATAGTTCTATGTTTCCATGAAATGACTATAAAGTTTGTTAAATGAATTCACGAAATCACTGTTATTATCCTTGGGTGAGGTAGTACACATTCCTCCTTTATACGACTGAAGAAGAGACAAAATAATTACGCTTTGGCGGCTAAAAGTCATGATCAAGGAAGGTAACACACCATTATTTAGTTTCTTATTCACATGTAAACAACGTTTTTGTTTTAAATATAAGATATACATGTATAAAGCGTTGCAAAGTTATTTTTAAATAAGAATGGCATGAAGCTAAATAAGAATGAGTTAACTTAAATTGAGTCACGCGGAATGTGCGTGCATTTCAACCAATTAAAGTTTAAATCTTTTTAATATATAATTTTGATACTTTTAAAACAATATTATCAAATGTTACAGATGTTTTCGGGGTAATATCATGACGGCTCCATAGCTCAAGTGGGGACATAGAGCGCCCTGTCTAGTACAACAGGAGCTCGAGTTATTCTTGGTCCTTGATTGTTTATAAAATAGATTCTTTATGTCTCTTCCGATTTCTGGGGCTGCATTGTGCGGGTGCCCGTCCGTTCGTCTATCCGTACAAACCAGAGCTACATAATGGGGTTTGGTCTATTGTTCTCATAACAATAGATGTCTTTTATGTCATTCATTCAGTTTCTCTTGTGGGTTTTTTTTCTGCATTGTGGGGTTAAAAGAACAACAGAAATAACAAAAGAAAACCCCATAATGTAGCTCTGGTAAGAATGTTCGTTAGTCCGTCAGTCAGTCCGTCCGTAGGTACGTCCCGAAATTCGTGTTCGGCCCATAATTTCTATATTTGAAGTCGGATTTTTAAATTATTTCACAGAAATGGTCACCATATTAAGACGACGTGTCGCGCGCAAAAATTTGGGTCGCTTCCTTGAAGGTCAAGGTCACAGCATGACCTTGAAGTTAAATCGTGTCCGGCCAATAACTTCTATATTTGAAGTCGGATTTTTAAACTATTTCACAGAAATGATCACCATATTGAGATGACGTGTCACTTATAACATTTGGGTCGCTACTTTGAAGGTCAATGTCACAGCATAACCTTGAAGAAAAATCGTGTCCGGCCCATAATTTCATTATTTGAAGTCGGATTTTTTAACTATTTCACAGAAATGATCACCATATTGAGAGGATGTGTCGTGTGCAACATTTGGGTCGCTACGTTGAAGGTCAAGGTCACAGCATGATCTTGCTGCAAAATCATGTCCGGCCCATAACTTCGTTATTTGAAGGCAAATTTTTAAACTATTTCACATAAATGATCACCATATTGGGACAATGTGTCGGGCGCAACTTTTGGGTCGCTACCTTGAAGGTCAAGGTCATCGTATCCGGCCCTTAACTTTGTTATTTGAAGGCGAATTTTTTAAGTATTTCACAGAAATGATCACAATATTGAGACGACATGTAGCGCGCCACATTTTGGTCGCTACCTTGAAGGTCAAGGTAACAGCATGACCTTGCAGCAAAATTGTGTCCTGCCATTAACTTCGTTATTTGCAGTCGGATTATACAACTATTTTACAGAAATGATCACCCTATTGAGACGACGTGTCGCGCGCTACATTTGGGTTGCTACCTTGAAGGTCAAGGTCACAGCATGACCTTGCATCAAAATCGTGTCCGGCCCACAACTTTGTTATTTAAAGTCGGATTTACAACTATTTAGATCTCATTGAGTAGAAGTGCAGTGCAAAGAACAGTAACTCTGCCTTGCCTTAGTTTGGAATTATCACACTTTGAACTTTATCTTGGACATAACTCTGAAACTACAAAAGATATACTTTTCTGTGTCCAAAACCTAGTCGGGGAGCATCAACCGGTTCAACAGGCTCTTGTTTACTATGATTAACAAACGGCATATTCTTTTGGGGTTAAATTTCATATACTTTAAAATGAAACATACTGGTTTATGATTGAGTGCAACATGCATCAAGACTCGCAGCACAGGCAAGTAACAGTTGAATAATAATACCAAGGAACATTTATAAAAGTCAATGATATTTAATGCGATATCATATTTACAAGAATACATTTTATCTTAAAATTTCTCTGCGGCGCTTAACAATCGTATGTTTATTTCAATTTTTATTGCACATGAAAATTGAAAAAAATAATACATGTTTTTGTTTTAAAACCAAAATAATCATCAATTTTGATTATTTAATATTTTTTCAGCATTTAATTTCCCTTTCCGTTTTTTGTATTATAAACTAAAACAAATCTTGCTAAAACATGTCTTTGTATCAAATTTTCACAGACTATAACAGTAATACTTGTAGCTTAATTAAACGTTCGCCTACGAAAAAGCATTTTGTTTTCTTTTGCCATTGAAATTTAGATAAGATAAAATTCCAATTTCAAAAAAATATTTAAGAATATTAGTTTTATTCCGATCTCTACGCTTCTTCATAACCACAGAGTTAGACTCCAGACATATTCAAAGTTTCGAGGAGAATAATAAATTATTATAATAAATAATAAAAGAAATGATCATAAAACAGATTGCATTTAAAGAATTAGAAAGAAAGAATAAAAGTGAAGACAAAAGAACATTAAAATGAAAAAGAATCATAAGACAAAGAGTGATTCTTTGAAATATTTATCCTAGAAAAGGACAGATAAGTTGTTTGGAAACAATAATTCGCTATTTATGCTACATGCATATCGGGCGTAAAATAATTTATATAAAATAACTGTAGGAATAAATTTATAAATTAAATGTAAAAAATAAAAAACATCAATTGTATAAAATAGAAAAACAATCTAATTGAAACATGCAAAATGTTGTAAATTGAAATGCTATTCGTTTTTATTGGGGGAGGGGGTTCTTTTTCATTTTTATTAATTAACCGCAGAATATTATGTAAAATGTGGAATATAAAACACTGCTTAAGGTATTTCAATGAAAAAGTTATATATATACTGTGAACACATGACTTTTGTCCGAAAATATGACACATTTTAGTAGCTAGCTGTGTCGCTTTATTTTTTCAAAATACTGAATATATGCAATAAATTAAATAAATTACTCTGTATGTTGAAATAAAGTGACTTAAACACAAGGCATTGGTGCTGTTACAAATTATATCTGAAATTTCATTAACGTTCCGGTTACTAACATCTTTTACCTCATTTAAGCATTATGAACATTTCAAAGAAATTCCCACCTGAACATGCAGATAGCCACAGGACAAACACGTGTTTGAAAGAAATTCATATATTTTTGGCGTTTCGAAATATAATTATTTATGACGGTGATGTATTTTCCTGTCTATTTTCGTGAATAAATGAATAAGCATATTCTGTAATGGTTAATGGTTTAAAGTAAATATATATCCTAATATATACAAAATAACCAAAATTATTTTGTGCGACTCTTTAAGAAACATAAAACTGTAACAAATCATGTCATTTATCCAGTAAAAAACTCACTGAAGATATTATTGTATTTCGCAAGAAGATGTACAAAATAAATTGACATTGTTATATAATGTCATACAGACATACTTGACTTATCTATTTATATCATGTTGCATGATGCAAAATATTAATGGTATAAATTTACCGTTTCCCGGAATTTAGGCAACTGATTGAGATTATGTCAATAAAATTTTGTTTTGAGGACTACAAATTACAGGTCGTGAAAGCAGTCTATTGATTGATGAATTCATAGTCTTCTTAGTTTTCATTTTTCTATTCTTTAACGTTCATTTGTTGTTGTTGTTGTTGTTGTTTGTTTTTGTTTGTTTTTGATTTGTTTCTTTGTTTTCTTTTTTTTTCAAATTTAATCAAATTTAATGATATGTAATTGACTACCAAATATTTAACATTAAAATTCAATGCATCATTATTATCAATTGGCAAGCTGACTATAGGTGAAAGCAAGTTGATTTTGAAAAAAAATAATAATTTATAAGAAATTAAACACATCGCATCCCTCTGGAAAGACAACAAGACTTCAATAACAGTAACGTTTATTGTTTTATTAACTAAGCTGTTTTACACTAAAGTAATTAAATCACCGTGGTCTAATAAAAAGAAATAGCGATCTGTCCGGTACAACATCTTGTTCCTGGTGGCAGTATCTCAATAATTATACATATTAACATATCTACATGACGTTTTATCGCAGCATGCATCATCATTATTAAGCATGTTTACTGCATACAAATATATGAAAGGTCATATACGATATGTGTTCATAATGTCATCTATTTCAAAATATCGAAAAGTTGAACGATCTAATAACTGCTTCACCCACATGATCTCAATTTACTTTAAATGGATTTGCTTAATGAGCCAATTTCATGTTTTAATCAGGAATGACATTCAAGGTGTATAACACGTTCAAAACAATTTCCCTCAAATTAAGTTATTTCCAGAACTTAATGTCGACTAAATGAATTATATAATTAACGCTGTACGTAATGTTTGATTGTTTTCAGTGTCTGTTTTCTAAATTCGCGACAAATTGAGAAAGGAGTAACACAACCGTAAATATACACCTAGGTTCATATATGATATTATCACTTAAGGTAAATGTTATTGCAAAAAGGTATATATAGTCATATATAATAAAACATACAAATTTATTTTGGTATTAAATCTAACTGCATTAAATTTTGTTTTTTGCAGAATTTGCTGTTAATTTTTTTATTTTTTTATTGGAAGATATGTGTAGACGCCGTAAAAGGTCGCTTGAATTATATGTAATATAACGACTTCTTCTCAAAGTATATTTATCTGAGAGATTTTATTTCACGTTTACGCGTTAATAAAGCCTCTTAGACAGCTTATAACAGAAAAATATTATGCCCTAATTGAGAACAGATATAATTGGATTTATATGTGTATCAAATGTTCAACAGTTAAGGACAACGTGATATTACCAGTGTACACACATTTTCTAAACAATTTCGTGGTCATTTAACCAATGTAAAAATACCTGATAAAACAGGAACCTTAATGAACGGCATTTTTACTGAGCATGTTGCCCATATAGGCAGAATTAAAACAGTCTAGTATAATGTCTTTAAAGTTCACATGTTATTAGAACAATGATAACAGAATTATTTTAAACGAAGACATGGAAATCAGAGAAACAATGGTGGTAAAGGAAGCATTTCAATTGTTATTTTTCTTGTCACAGAAATTGTATGTATTTTCTAAATCTTCATAGCTCATCTGACCAGCATTAATTATTTTATCTACATCGAAATTGGTTAAAAAACCTAGAAGAGACAATATTCAGTACATCTGATGAATACACTTTTAGTACTTTAGAAAATCTTAATGCATTTGCAGATGGAAATATTGAATTGAGATAAGACAAAAAGAATCTGTTTTCTTTGTCAATTTAAGTCCCGTGGAGTAATTTTACAAAGACATCTTTTTTGCATTATATAAGCATCGACCTTAACAAATAAACGTAAAAATATTATATATAAAATGAAATAAAAAAAGCAAAAACATTTTAATAATCTTAAATATTTACAAATTCTCAAAACTATTTACATAATTTTATTCTAGAACCTGATGCCTTATTCGAATAGTTTACATGTTAATGCTTAAAGCTATTTCAAAGATGTAAATTTACTCTCTGGGGTGCTTCTTCTCAATTTTAGAATGGATACTATGACTGAGCGTTCATGTAACACCTTAACCAAAATGTCATAAAAATGATGTAAAACATGTAGCACGCCTCCATTTAATATTTTTGCACCGCATGTTTTTAATCATGCTCTCCTGTTATGTGGAATAGTTAGTGCACAATGTTGACACTCTAATACCAGAAAAATAGTGTGCACGTTTAGAAATAACTGCTATATATCAATGCTATATCTTTATATTTATTGACATCGAGAGTGGTTAATATTCTGAAATAAAGAGACTCCTCGAGACAAATAAGAGAAAATGAACTACAATAAAGTAAACATCTGATATTGTTAGCATTTGAAGCCCCAAAGCAACGGTAACGTTTTGTTTATTTCTAAGAGCTAGATTTTTAAGAAATTATCTCTCAAGAAAAGTTGATTGACATTAAATAATACAAAACTATTCTTTCGGAAGATAGAATTTAACATTATGTCGATGCAAGTGAATGAAATATAAACAAGATAGTTTATTCTAGAAATTCTAGAAATTATATCGGTCTCAGTGGTGTTTATTGGCTATTCAACAGCGGTTTTGGAGTTTTGTTACGTATAAATTGACGATAACCTTTTCGCATCAAAACGACAAAATCTCTGAATCCATTTGTTGAAGATGTAATTGCACCATGCATCACTAAAGTCATCCATAACGTTCTGTGTCAATTCAAAGTTCATGTGATGGCATGGCCGCGTAGCATGTTCTCAATGTGCGGTTGGTCCGTTCCCTCCTTGAATATATGGTCTAAACATTGAATGAATATTAACTTGCAAGAACACATCAAACATTCCATTATTTGCCACAACAATGTTACACTGATCAATCTGTGATAGATAAGCTTCTAATGTTTAGAAATATTTTAAATAGGTTTAATACTGACATCAGGTTATATTTTAGGTTTTTTTTTTTTCTGTTTTTTTTTTTTTTTAGTTTTCCGCCATCTGCTTGTAATTGAACTTATCGTTGTCTTTTAAAATAAAAAAAAATATTGTATTGGTATTAAATGTATCATATAGCCATTCCCAACTTTATGGCATTTTTGTCGACACAGAGAGATCAACTCGTATCATTGACATTTAGATAATATAGAATTATGTTGTTGTTTTTTGGGGTTTTTTTTGTTGTTTTTTTAAATTAAACTTTTCTTAATATTAAACTTGTACTTTTCTTCATAACAAAACTATATTTTTTAGATTATTAATGTATATAAGATCACAAACACCAGATATACTTTAAAATTCAAGAGAATAATTGTAAACTGACTAAAGGCTGTATTTAAGATATAACAACGAAAAGACAAGAAGCGCCGCAATGCGACGAAAACCGGGTTTACAACGACCAAGTTTTGATGTGACAGCAATCAATAGGTCAAAGTACACTGAAGTTATTGAGTAGAAAGTGAAAATTCTATTGTAAGCAAATGACATTGACCTTGCTCCCAGATATCTTAGTGGCAATCCAAAGCTGCCACGCAGCAAGTTTGATGTCAAAAGGTCAAAGCAAACTCAAGTTATAACATGAAAACTTAATACATTAACCTTGATCACAGACACCTGGGTAGCAATCTAATTTAAAGCTGCCTCTTGATATAAGCTACCCATTCATCAAGTTTAGTGTCAAAAGGCCAAAGCAAACTCAAGTTATTGAGATGAAACTGAATTTCTCTTTTAGTAACAGTGGCTTTGACCTTGATGACAGACGCCTAGGTAGCAATCCCATGCTGCATCTTGAATATAAGCTATCCATACACCAAGTTTTGTGTCAATAGGTCAAAGCAACTAAATTGAGCTTAAACTGAATTTCTATTTTGAGTAACAGTGACCTTGACCTTGACTACAGACACCTGGGTAGCAATACAAAGCTGCCTCTTGATATAAGCTATACATACACCAAGTTTGGTGTCAAAAGGCCAAAGCAAACTCAAGTTATTGCGCGGAAACTGAATTTCTATTTTTAGTAACAGTGACCTTGACCTTGATCACAGACACCTGGGTAGCAATCCCAAGCTGCCTCTTGATATAAGCTACCTACACACCAAGTGTGGTGTCAATATGCCAATGCAAACTAAAGTTATTGAGCGGAAACCAAAAGTTGACGCCTGTCCGCCCGCCCGGCCGCCCGCCCGCCGACTTCGGCATTACAATAACTTCGGTTTTCGTTGAAAGCCTGGTTAAAAACAATTACAATGAAACGAACAAACAAAACATAATTTGAAACCTACTTGACTGTATGCGACACGGCTATTACACAAGAGGTAAAGGTTGCAAAATATATAAAGACAAATGTATCAACAATGTTTGTGATATACATGTTTCATCATTCAAATGCAGATATGTTTAAATTAAAGGAACTCCTGAAACATAAATTTTGAATTTCTTACATAAATAAGCTGGGACACCTAAACCACAAAAATATGTAAAAGAAAATTAAGAAACATAAAATGAAATAAATTGAAAATCGTGTTTTATGTTATTCTTAGCCCAATCGAGTAAAAAGCGTTGCAATGCTTTTCAATTTTCATGTCAAAAAACTTCAGTAGAATACCTTTTAAAATCCACTTTGTCTTATCTAAATGGACATACGATGTAATAAATTTTCTTTATAAATGTCATAATATTACGTTGCACAACGGAAAAAAAAAACAATATAATGTGGATATTGAATTGAACGTATTGTTATACACCTACTTCTTCTCAAATGTCTTTTATCTGATAGACTAAGCTTAATATATTAAAAAGGAAGATGAGTTATGTTTACCATATCTTTGTATGAAATGTTCAAATGTCAAGGTCAACGTGATATAACCCTTTAACGTACAATTTGAAGTCAATAACTTTATATAATTGACCGTTTCAAGTTAGCAAAAATTTAGTTCAGGTTTACTAAACTGGATCAGGTTTACTCATTTTATCTTTCATAACCTTCCGGAATTTCATTCAAGTGAGTAAATTATAAGAGACCTGTGCCGTATAATATGTATTGGTAAAGCCAATATCATATGCCGAGAAGCCTGTGATAAACAGTTCCAATTTTACCACTTATCACTTGATTTCAAATACATACTGAACAAAATAATAAATTCCCATTTTTTGTTTGATTCTCGTGGAAAATATTAGTTAAGTTATTCAACAAAAAAATGCAACAAGATGACTACACTAGATGACATATTTTTCAGTGCTCAAAAAGTATTTGAGGAATTTGCTTTTTACATTGTTGCTATAATGACAAAACAACTTTATTGAAATTTGTGAAAAAAATTCATCACCCGTTTGACCCAGCAAATAATTCAAAACTTTAAGATGAAAATTTATAGCGATAATTTTAAGTAATCAAGTAAGTCTCCGTGAGTTTAAGACGAATTAACAGGGCACGCACATGGCAAAATATGCCAGAATATCACAATTATTTTGTATTCATTCATCGTCGACGACTCAAGGGAAATCAATTGGACTTGGTCTTAAATAGAATAATTGTCTTTGGAGAAAATTAATTAAATGACGGCATGGGTATATAAAAAGGTAATTCATTATTTAATAGTCTGCTGTACTCAGTTACTTTAAAGAAACGTTCATAATTGAAGACGTTTCTGTATTCATTTTATATAATTTATATGGACTGAGAGCATTTCTGTATTTAGTTTTGACACAAAAATATTTCAATAATATAATAATATTTGCATCAATAGTTAGATGCAAAAGAGGACTTATTAAGTATACAAAAAGTGTTTGTTCTTAAAATATTAAATGGTACCTTTGAAAGGTTTTTGAATTTTTATCTTGAATTGTACCTACTTTTTGTCTTGTGGATTCTCATAAAACCAAGATTCGTTTGTTAAAAGATATGTATATAGATTTGTATACAAAAATAAAATTCTATCTCACCGAAAACATTTTATAAAATACCTTTTAACACGAAACTATGTCATAACTTGTTCATGATATAAACTGACTTATTCCAGATTTTCACTCTTATCAAGATAACACTATGAAACTTTCAAGAAATTAAAAAAGTAAATTTGCTGAAGTTTTTATAAGAGATATTACAATGTCAAACGATTGTGAAGTTGGCTGAACAATAATTACTAAGAAGCATTGCTAATTTTCTAAATACAGTAGGATATTTTGTAAAGAAATATTTTAATAAGATTTATAAATGTAAGATTTATGCTGTTCAAATACTTCTATGGTCAATTCCCGAAAAAGTTGTAACGTTTATATATAATGTTTCTCTTGATAAACACATAATTATGAGTATTGTACGTAAACAGAATACAAAGTACCAAAAAAAAAGGGGGTTATTTAAATAGTGTTCAAACGGCTTATCAATGATTACATGCATGTGTCAATCGCCTATAAGATTAACGAACAAGCCACACAAACAAAATATTCAGTAATTATTTATTGCAGACGTTTCAGATAGATGCCATCATCAGTGCAAAACATAATACTATGATTCAATAATATGATTTTTTTTAAATCACCTATAAGAACAGAAAAGCCGAACATGTATTTTTTCATACGGGTCTTACAGAAGGATTCTTTTTCTAAATCCAAACACTTATTCTATACTCTTCAGACAGCAGCTATATATTGTGAACATTATGACCATCACAAATATACTCCTGTAGACAATTGTGTCAAATTATTTTTTTTAAAGTTAAATTGACTGAGCACAAAATCACGTGCACCAAATTGACTTTATGCACAAACAATTCCTTTTTCATTCAATGAAATAAAAGGTTTTGAAATAAGTTCTGATGTTTAACATAAGTACTTGTGTCCTTATGAAAAGATCGTACAAAACATGTGGTAACAAATAGATCGATTACAAAAATGTGTTATTTACACCGGATCACTGCCAAAACAAAACTGCTTATGTATACAAAATGCGTTCACTAAGAAAAAGTTAAAACGCTACTTCAATTAGCAAAATGTGTTTATCTTAGCTTCTGAAATCAAACATATTTCTATCATGACATAGCACATTATGTAGAACGCCATATTATAATCATCAGTTAATGGCTTGTTATGTGTCTTGTAATATTATACTTAGAGTATTTTTCTTATCTTCCATTACATTCAAGTCTCTGAGGTAACACGATATCTTTGAATGAGGCAAAATGAATTCTTTAAAAACAATTTTTTGACCCGGTGAAACAAAAATGACATCGTGGTATATATTCATTCGTACTTTAAAAGCAGTTATAGATATCATTTTTTTTCTCTGTTTCACAGTGACACAGTTTACTGCTACACATATAACATGACTATTTATTTTATTTGTACTTATTGGACCGTCAGAAACAATGAAACAACAATTTGCTATACACATTTCAAGCACGGTTAGAATGGTGCTTTCTAGGTCTGTTTATTAGATATAATATAAGAGATCGACATCTCTCACGCCCCTAGCACCGGCTTTACAGTATTGAATTGTCAACACAAAAGTGATGGGATCAATTATCTCGATACACCAAGGAAAATATAACAACACACAACACTGAAGTGAAGTACGGGGCAACATTTTACAGCTGTCACACGGCACTTAGCACCTGCTGTTGTAAAGTGTAAAAAATGGCAAAGAGGTCTACCTAACGGAAGCAGTGAAAGAACAAGAGTAAATAAAAATTGCAGATTCTGTTTGATAATGTATTTTAATGAGAAATAATGTAAAAGTGCAACCTTTCTCACTTCCCCTAGCATAGGCTTAACCGGTATTTATTCTTTAAAAATAACGTGATTGATTCAAGGATCACGGAAATAATGAACCTTTTTGCACCTGCCAAACCTGTTGTGAAGTAGAGGGAGGATCCCTCGTAAACGGGAGTCACCGATAAAAAATGGAGTTTAACATAGCAAGGCAGTCACTGCCTTAATATAGAACTCATCGATACAATTGATGATCTAAAAACGAGTAAGTCGCTGCTGTGTCGCCAAATACAATGGACGTATGAAAAGCGAGTAAGTCGTTGTATGTTACCGATACAATAGAGGTTAACATGTTATATGATATGAAATGTATACATGTGTATCATATAATAATCGGATATGGTATTATTGGTTGCCAGTCAAACAAGCTATCACAATATTTCATGAAATCGAAATGAATTGAAAATACTCAGATAAAAAATACGCCATAAAGTGAATACACGATAGTACTTTTTACTTTTTGTGTCATTTGCAGATGTAAAAATCGAAATCCTCAGAGATTTGAAGATTGTCAAATTGTCATTTTTGTTTCTCGGTTGGACCATTACATCTTTTTATTGGTCAAAAATAGTTCCCTGTTATGATATTACACGAACATAGTTTGGCATTAGCAACGACCTGAACCAGGAAACGCCAGAGTAACTTAATAAAAAAAGCCTCATAGACGAACTTATTTCATTACAATCCGCACGATCCACTTATAAATATATACATTAACTATTTAAAAAATCTGCAAATATATGCTTTATATGAATAAAATCTGTAACATTTGTAATAATTATATATGAAATAATTACATTTAACTCACATTTTTTTAAATATTTGTAACAATGCTATAACAGTATCCCATTCGCGTTACAAGACAGATCATGTAAACCAGAAATATTCTCTAACGTTTTGAAAAACATTTACGCGTTCTCTCCACCAGAGGTTTGTATATTTAAGGGACTCCAACTAGGTTTTCTGAATGACGATTTTACTTTGATATTGAGACGTTTATATATATTTTTTCTATGTACCATAGGATGTAGGTCTGAAGTAATAACTTATTTGCAAATTCTCCGATCATTCCCTCATTCCATTTAATAAAACGTTTTAATTGTGCAAAATGACAAAATAATAAGATCGTTCCAAAATCGATTTTCAATAAAACACTGAGTAAATTTCTCTATCATCTTTAGCAGAATTTCAAGTGCATCCCTTGATATACACAATAACTTTTTTATTTTATGTTTTTTAGACTTTTTGGCCTCAGTAGAACTCCTTTAAGTGAGCTTGATAAATATTTTTTTATTTATTTTATTAACATTTTAATTTTTTATAATTTAAATATTTATATACTTTACCAATGAATTTTGCTGGCAATATAATTTAAATCTTACACATATTTTAGATAAATATAAAAGATACTAAGTCATTGGCAAAATTTGCCCAGGTTGCTTCATACTCGTATCTAGTGATATTGTAAATGTCATTATTGATAGTACACCAACATTTTAATTTGAGACAATTACGTCTGACAGCCTCCATAGAAAATATGATTTATGTGGCAAGGTCAATTTTGTTTCTTACAGTGTCATTATGTACAGTTATCGCAAGGCCTTGAACTTTTTCTTTGTTCACTTTCATTTAAGATTTGAAAACTGTATTGATATATAACAGTACAGTTTTTTTACTTGATTCATATAGGAAAAAAACACAATTGATACATCACATTTGAGGGGTTTTTTTGTACCTGCTAAATAACGGTTGAGATTTTTTTATAGAGGTTCAAAGGGGCATAGGGCCAAAGGGGGCATCGGGTAACAAATTCAAAATAACAAAAAAACATTAAACAAAAACAGCCGGTTGAGCCGGGTGAGGCTCCCCTGACAGGTTTTGAACACAGAGGAAATACTTCTTGTTGATATCTTTTAAAGTTTCAAAGCTATGTCCCTTACAAAGCTTACAGTATAAACATGAACAAAGAGCAACCTCTCAAAAATTAGGCAAGGCAGAGTTACGTTTCTTTTGCAAAGCTCACCTAATCAATAAGATCTATCTACCTAAAAAGTTTCTTGTTGATACCTCTTGAGATTTCAGAGTTATGTCCCGGAAAAAGTATTTATTGGGGTTACAGAAATATATTCTAAAATACATTTAATGAAACTATCCTTTACATACTAGGTTAAAATTTGCAAGTTTCTTTAGTTTAGTTACGATTTATGTCTGCTCACGCACCTTTTCGATTGTTCGTTCCTTTTTCCCCTTACTCGCTAATAATAAGTTATATAACAGTTAAATTTAGGATAAAGCGTAGAATATCACAAAAATAACGTGGCAAATAATAGACAGTTACTGAAAGAATTTGATAGTGCTTTCAATGTGTTATTTGTAATCGCAGAGTGCAACATTTTTTGTTTAGAGAATATTTCAATGTTATAACCACAGTGTTTTCAAGTTAAGGGCAACGCTTTTCACTCATTTTGGGCTAAGAAAAGCATGAAATTACAAATTTCAATGTACAATAAGATGTAGATATCTAATCCGATTATTTTAAACTTGAACATTTATTCATAACAAAAAATATGTAAATACCCCGAATATGAAAGTATGAAAGCTTGTAATTGCTATTACGATAACAAACTCTAGACATATTTTGAAATTCAATAAATAATTAAATTTCAGTGGTTGTGTTTTAAATTAAAACAACAATAACCAAACAAAAAACAACAACAAAATCTGAATAATCAATTTAAATCTTGAACATCAACTATAGCCTAAAAACAAAAAGTAAAGTCTGCTCAATGTGTAAAAAACTTTTTAACAAAACAAAATAATAAACCATATATTTTATGTAAGTGTGTTATTGTGCAAATAATAATAATATTAAATGTTCAAATAAAAACTCTAATAAGTGTCATATAAATATATTCATAATATAATAAATGATATTCATAAATGTCACTATATATAATTGCAACATTGTGACCTCGGCATTTAAACATTTAATAAATATATGTCTTTTTTGTAATAAATGTCTTACGTTAGAATACATAAATATAAAGCTTTAGTAGGTGTATTATAGTAATATAGTAATATTATATGAAGAGAGAGAGGAATATAATATTGATATTTAATTCTTTTACGGTCTATAATACACCTGCTAAAGCTTTATATTTATGTATTCTAATGTAAGACATTTATTACAAAAAAGACATATATTTATTAAATGTTTAAATGCCGAGGTCACTGTGTGATAAACCGTTTTATATAATTTTGCCATAATTATTTAATTAGTTTTTAAGTTAATAAGATATTCTTTACTTTTAGGACTCTATGTCAGATGTAAAGGTTATCTTATCCTAGACAACTTTTCCCCTTTATTTCCATGAATGATGTTTCATTCAAATTCCCCAAAATAAATTCATGTGCCCTATATTTGAAGACCCAAAAATAAAGATAAAGGTCAAATTACAAGAGATTATTGATTATTTTATTCCACCTGTTCCTCAAGTATTAGACAGGAGTTTATGTTGTTTTCTTCTTTAACTTTTTTACCACTTCTCCTTCTTTTGACAGCTTAATGTCTTTTTTGTCGATCGGTATGAAAAGCCTTCATTTCAAGACTTCGGCTGCCCTTTAAACATCAGTAAAAAGGGAGCAAAGAATAGCTGGCAGTTCGGTCTCATTTAGTAATTGTCAAATGCCATCTTTTAAATTTATTGAGGTAAGCCTCTTTATAATGTCCTATTTAATTAATATGTGTCTGTGTATCATGAATGGATATCATTAAATGCTACAAAAATATAGAGTTCCACTTAGCGGTCTGTAGTTCATGAGCAAAAAACAGTGGCACCACAACGACACTTTAAAAAAAAAAACAAGGTAATATAGACTGACTATTAGACTGTTCTTTAAAATTAGTTTCTTCTTTGTTGTCACTTCTTCCACTGTTGTCGATTCTTACAAAAAATATGAGAAAGGATTTTGTTTTAAAAAAAATTGCAATAGTAACATTCATTTAGAATGCTTCAACACTAAATGACTGGTTTTTAGCGCTAAGAAAGCAGTAAAGGAATTTGCTTGTGTAACCATTCTCCAGTTTATAAAATAATGTCATGAAAATCAAGAAAGAAATGTCCCACCACACAATTTAAACAGTTTATTTAATTTTTATTAATTTATATGGATTAGTTTTAGATTTTAATGCAGCATAGACAGTGTGCTTGAAGTTGAATACTTCACGCGATAATTATAAGTCATCGAGTGGATATGTGCAAATGAGTGTCAATGAGATTAAACGAATATTAAGACCTCAAAGGAGATCAGTATGACTTGAACTTGAAAAAAATAGTTTGTTTTCGGAGGAATTGAATACAATGAAGACACATATATTCATTATGGTATAGTTTGGTATTATACTCGTACTTGATCATTTAAAAGAAAGGTTCATAATTATCACATTTTATTTTGGTTTATATAGATAGACAAATTCTAATTATTTAATTTACATAAAAATATTTCAATCAAAAGTATTTGCATCCAGGATTGGATGCGAACAAAGGAATAAACGTGTTTTAAAGATGACATTCAAGAGTTAACGTTTATTTTCTATGTTATTTACTCTCTGAACAAGACGAGTAGTCCTATGAACAAATGTGATACATAAAAAAGGAGAGATGAATAGATTCGGCACAAAACTATTTGCATTGACATTCAACCCAATGATGGAAACGACGGGTATGAATATCATGTTCTAATGTTTAACAAAATCACTTATGTCTTAATGAAAAGATCGTCTTACAACTGTGGTAACAATCCGATCGATTATGAAAAGGATTTATTTACTTTCAGAAATGAAAAACATTTCCATCGTGACTTAGCACGTTATGTAGTTGAAAATAAGAGGACATTTTATCACAATCACAAGTTAATGGTTTGTTTTTTTTTTCCAGTAATTACAATATAATAACGTCCCTGAAGCAACTTGATATCTTCGAATAAGACAAAACATAACTTATATTAAAACACAAGTAATGTTTTGATTCAAAGAAAAACGTATCATACCATGCTTTCATTTATGCCGCTTTCCCGTGGATCCGGTACCTTAATGGTTAAAATTGCGCATGCTCAGTTCATGTCACTTTTTTGTGACCCTTATAATTTTCATTTACAACGGCAGAAATTACTAAACAGAAATAAAAACTGAATAAAAAACAACAAAACCTATGTTTATTTGTTGAAATATTTACCTCAAAAGAATTACTGCCCTTGATTCTTTGTCATAGCAGACGCTTCTCATCGATCCGATACTCTATTGGTCTCAGTGTAAAAAGAGCTATAAAGGTGAACAACTTTTGGTGAACTACAGGTGTGCTTAAAATTTCAGTCCTGTTATGTCATTTCAAGACAAAATGTGCACATGGCAGGGGAGCTGTTCATTAAAATTATTAAATTAACATGTCAACTGTTCTCAAAACAAGAATATAAAACAAGTATTTTTTTAACAAATAAACACATAAGTCAACACTTAAACTTGTGTAACAGTAACAATAAACCAATGAATTATATTATTTAATAATATGTTTTCTAAGCATCACAGCAAGGACAAAGGAAAGTGCTGAGGCGCCGAACAACTCGTACTGGAGTACAAAATTTGAGGTGAACACAATGAGAACAGTTGTCACAGTAAGCCCATGTAATAATTTTGAAATCAGGATGATCATTGTGATTAGGTGGGGACCACTTTTTACAGACACAACATAGGTCTTCATCTGCAATTTGTTCATCAAAGTCAGAATCGCTATTTTCATCATCCACATGTACAGGTATTGCTTGATTATGTTTACATGTTCCACTAGTTGATGGCTTCGGGTTTCCAAATTTGAGTGATTTCTTAGGATTGGCATTTTTCTTAGATTTATGTTTCTTTTTTGGAGTTTCATTTTCCTTATCTTCTAAATCAGGATGAGATGATGGTGGTGTCCCTTTCAATCCCTCTTGGTATTCTTCTAGTTCTTTCAAATAGCTGTCCTCTGTAATTGCTCTCCCACTAGGTTTAGGTTTCTTCATTTTCTTCTTTACCTCATCACTACCATTGCACTTTTGACATAGGTTGTTGACATTTTCCATTGTCTTTGTACTTGTAGACTCTGTTTTCTTTTGTAAGAACTCTTCAATAGCCTCTTTTCCAAGCCTTAGCGCTTTCACTTTTTTAACTGGTTCTTTTTCCCTGAAGCCTTCAGCTGGAAAAAGCTTTTCCATTGGAACTACATCCTTAGACAAAGGATAAATACCTGTCTTCCGGAATCCAGCTTGAATGTTAATAGGTGTCATCGCCTTCAAGTACGCCTTACATGCTATTTGACACATGTCATATCTGGTGATAACCTGTCCAATATTCTTCTGCATGAAGGAGGAACATTCTGAATAGTAGAATGTCTTGAATGGGCCAAAAAGTGAAACATCCAGTGGTTGAAGAAAATGTGATGAGTGAGCTGGTAAACAGAAAAGAATCAAATTTCGAGATCTTGCCCACTTAATTAAACTTGGTGAAACGTGTGAAGAATGACCATCAAACAACAGAAGAATCACTTGTGAATCATCAGTGCCTGACCTTGCATATGGCAGAAAGTGCTCCTTTAAGGTATGTTGAGAACAGCTCACCATTCGACCATCCTGAATCAGACATCTCCCCTCTTGCACCAAAGGTTGCTCCATTCATCAACTCACTATTAAATCTTTTTCCTTTGAACACAAAGAAAGGTGGAAACAGTATTACCAATGGCATTGACACAACCAATGAGTGTTGTTGTGGTAGAGCGTGGTGAAGTTACTGCCTGTGGTTTACAATCTAAAGATGATATGATGTTTGGTGGCCTATTGATCTGGTTTAAGTCCTGTTTCATCAAGGTTGTATATGTGCTGTGGCTTATCAAGTAGATCATACTTGACCAGAATATCATTCAGGTTTTTGTAGTAGTGGGCAACAGATTCAGGGGTACAATATCTTGCACGGTTGCTATCCAAACTACTTGGAGATAGGGATGATAAACGCGTTTTCCACCTATTTAAAAAACCATACAACCAGTTGTTGCTCATGGGTTTGTTTTTCTCTTTCTTTCCCATATCAAAAGCCAGTTCACCTGCTATCTGTTGCAGCTTAGTGTTGGTATAAACATAGCCAAGAAGACTCATTGTCTCTAAATGCTCAACAAGAACCTCCTCCCTCCTCCTCCTTACTAAGTGTCGTAATACCCCCATGGACAGAATTATTAGCATCCACACGACCATCAACACGATCTCTTAAGGTGGTTAATGGGACACCAAACAGTTTTGAAACCCTTTTCACAGGTAACTTTTTGTCTTTCACTGCCTCATATGCTTTCAGAAGGGACTCAGGTGAATACCTACAGTATCTTCAGTCAATCTTGGTTGGCTTTACCTAAACAAAGGTTATAAAAGGCTTATAAAAGGCTTTGATAATGAAAACAAGCATTATTTCTTTAATTGGTTTTTAATTGGGATCTATCTATGAAAGGCTTTCAGTCCAATGGGCTCTATCACATGATAACAAAAAAAGTGGTCCAAGTTTTTTGGCACATACTGTATCACTAAAGCTTTTCGTGACTCAGATCAAAGGGAAGTAACTTTGCAGAGTAAAATAAGAAGACATATATTTTGGTTATTTATGATAAAAGAGGAAATATTTCAGGTGTTTAACGTTATTTTCATGCAAAAACATGTTTTAACTATTGCTGGATATGATTTTACCTGTTTTTTTACGCATGATTTATGTCTTTATTGATAAACGCTTGTCCGACGTAAAACTTGCATATAGTTGGCGTCGCGAGCTCGTATTCGGTACGGTAAATGACGTATCGGATCCACGAGAAGTATCAAATCGATGAGAATAAGGCATATAAGTTAGCCAAAATGTTTTGTTTTTCTGTTTCGGCGCCATATCACCTTAATTGGGTTGATGCGCCCTAAAATCAAACAAAACATGACATTTTAAATTAATTTGCAACTGTCCGATTATTCTTTTATTACTTATTTAATATTTTTTACTATTTTATTCTTGTTTGTTTTACATTCTTTAATTTGTTGTTGTTGTTGTTGTTGTGTCTGCTGTTGTTGTTTTTGTTTTAATCCTATAGATATATTTTAATATTGCCCTAAAACAAAAGTCATTGATAGAAAGGTAGTATGGCAACCGAGTAAAAGGCTGCTCAATACAGGCGCCGCCAATACAACATTTAATAGAGGTATGAAAAACAAGTAAACAGCGGCCTCAATGCAAATATCGACGGCACAATTGAGGTATATTATAGCGAATTGCTGCCTCAATACAGAGGCGGCGAAAAACAATGAATGCATGAAAAGTGTGTCAGTCACCGATTTTATTCAAAACTCGCCGACATGCAAAACCTTTCAATTTTTCTTCTCCCTTACACACACAAATTATCGTTAATATTGTAATAGTTAATAACGTGCTAATCAAACAAGCTATTAAACTATTTCATTTAGATCTAAATGGTTTTTCTTTGGGGTCCTCCTGGGCTCCTTACCGATGGCGCTTGTTGCTGGGTCGGGTGGGGGCTGCGTTCATTGAGCGCCGCCTTTCCTTGTCGATCTTGTTCATCATATTTTAAAATAACAATAGACAAAAACCCCTTTATAGTATTTATAAACTTTAATACTTTTCTTACAGTTTTTGTGTCAATTGCAGATGAAAAGGACGAAACCCTCGGATATAAGGTGATAAAAAACTCGTCTTTTTGTATCAGTTTCTCTATTGTAACATCTTTTATAGTAAGTCAATTATAGTCCCCTGTTGTATTTTTATTCGGAAAAAGTTAGATATTAGCATCTAACTGAACCAATTAACGCCAGAGTAACTTAATATAAAATACACTTTTAAACGAAATAATCTACCAGTAATTTCCATCTACTGTTTAAGTGTTCGCATTAACTACTTCAGAAATGCTGCACACTAGTTCGGGTTTTATACGAATAAAATCTATTTATATATACCTAAGGCATGTGTAAGTTTAAGGTAGCCCTCTTCTTTTTGGCCAAAATTTGACAACATTTCAGATCTTGGTGATTTTTGGTATGCAAGCATATAGATATGTAAGCTTTACTTCCGCAACATTATTTTGCTAAGAAAGAGCGTTGGTATGACGTCAATGCGCCCCTATTGGATGCGAAGGAATTGTGTCTTTTAATCAATAAAGCGGCCTGTATTTATCAATTCTCATCAGATTTTCTCAATATAAATTGAATGATTGTAGCCCTATTTATAGCTTGTTTTTATTTTATATTGTTCTTGTAGATAAATAATATATCTTCAACATCGTTGTTATCTTTACACCGGAAGACTTAAAGTGTATTAGCCTGCATTTGAAAGGTGATTTTGAGGATTTAAAAATTATAAAGTCTTAGAAATGAAACACAGCCAACAAGTATTAATAGTATAACTGTAAATTGTCTAACAATAGAAAGATAAATTACTTCCCGAATTATAAGTCTGCCCATACGCGGAGGTTTTCACTTATTTGTAGTAGCGGGGCGCGCAAGGCGTGCCAGAAATATCACACTGTAAATATCTTAAAATTTAAGTGCTAAAATTGCTTACTGGGTGGTAACTATTTAAGGCAATGTCAGTAATATTTACATATTAACAATAATAAACTGCAGTAAACAATTTTAGTTTGTTTAATTTCTGACAATAACACGAAACAATACAAAATGGCATCATGCATCGATAAAAATCTTCGTAATTATATGGCCGCTTTAATGAAAACATTAAAATCATGGACACTCTAAATATGGCTAATGGACTAAAAGCTAATCTTTCCATGGATATTCCAGTTAAATTATTGAATTAGGTAATTAAGTTTTTAATTGATTTCTTACACATGGGATATACTAATACGTAATGCCAGGAGTCACAATCAGTAAATGCTTGAGTTATTAATTCCATTTATATGGTTACTTTTCATCATGTTGTTACCAAACAGAATAAAGATGGAATAATCTGTCTTTGAAGGAAGATTCAGCCGGTTATTTTGAATATACGTTATGTCTCTATAGCCAATAACTTTTGAAACCTTTGAGACCTTTGTTATTGACACTATTCATTAACTTTATATATTATTTTGTTAACATGTCTTAAAATCTATAGACAGCCGTTAAAAAGAATAGTTTAGCATGTAGAGATCTAAATATTTTAGCTGAAATTTGCCTTTGTGCTATGAATATCAAACAGAAAACATTAAGCCTTTAAAGAAAATTAATACAAAATTGATTAAAGGGTCAGTCTTTGCCGTAAATAATGGATCGCCACGTATTCAGAAATGTTTTACAATCTTTACATATATGTTCATGTCTGTGCATTTCCCAGGTCATTTGATATGTATAATACCGTCATGTACATGTATTTTGCTTTCTAGTCTTATAACCGTTTTCACCTTACTTTCACCACTCGCATATATAAAGAGCATTTATACTTTACGGCACTAAGTATTATGGTATACAATTATGTTAATATGGCTTTTGTTTTAGGAATAAAGCCGGTAAAATGAAATTAACTTCTGCTTCAAAAAGATATATTTTTCTCTCGAGTATAATTTTTGAAATGAAAGCAAAAATAGTGTGATATGAAATCGACATCCTGGTTAGGACAAAGATTTTCAATAAAAGCCTTGTTGTGTGTTTTAAACTTCTGGAAATTAATGAGTAGCAAGTGTCGGTGCCTTAATACAAATGTCGCCGGAACAATGGAAGAATAAACAGTGAGTCAGTCGCTACTAACTGTCCGAACTTTACAGTACGATGGAGGTTAGAAAAGCAAGAAAATCGCTTCCTCAATACAGAAGTCGCCAATACAATAATGAGGGTGGAATTAAAAACGAGTCAGTACCTGCCTCACTACTGAAGTAATCTTTACAATTAATGAAGGTTTGAAAAGGAAGTCATTAGCTGCCTTAATAAAAACCTCGCCGGTACAATGGAAGCATCAAAAGTGCTACAATAATTTTTTTTCTGTTACAATCATATCGTGGTTATAGATAATACTAAATAAATATAATCTGAAAGATCAATAATTGCTAACCAAACCACATATAACAATATTTTATTAAAATCTAAATTGTTAAAATATAACTCAATCCCCAAATCGACATAAAGTGAATGAATACACTTAAGTGCTTTATTACAGCTTGCGTGCCATTTGTAGATGAAAAGATCGAAATCTACAGAGATAAGAAGAAACATATCGTCTTTTTACATCTCGATTGTTTAGTAATACCATTTATGATTAGTAAATTATAGTTCCCTGTAGAAATTTTAAACGGACATTGTTTGACATGGACAATGACCTGAACCAGTAAAGGTGAGTGTAACTAAATACAAGAACACTTATGAGTTTTTAATAAACTTCAAGATATAAACCTGACTTTTGATGTGTCACCATCTCTATCTCTGTCAAACCGCCATGATCAAACAGTTCTTCTTCGATGCCGAATTGGACACACTAAAATTACCCACTCTTATCTCCTCACGAATGACAATGCCGCTTTCTGTGTAGCTTGTAATAGAAATTTTGCTGTTATTTATAAGCATTTTCCTCTTGAATGTCGTGATTTTTCACAGGCCCGTAATAGATTTTATTGTGTAAATTCACTCAAAGACCTCTTTAATACAATTCCATAAAAAAAAAACATCATTGATTATTTGAAAGAGATAAACTTGTATTCTAGGATCTAATTGGCTCATTTTTATTGTCATTTACAAAGTTTTACATAACAGTTTAAGCCTATTATAGCATTCGGCACGATATGGCCAGTTATGTGTTGACGTGCCGTAAAAATCCAAACAAACAAAACAATCATGATGAAATATCGAATAATCTAGCAATTCGCACCATCGTTTGCATTAACTACATAGTGGTTTATACGAATTAAATTTATTTATAGCTATCTAAACATTTTTATTGGTGACGTACGGGTTTATACTGTTTTAAAGATTTTCACTGCATGTCTTTATCAAAAATCTAATGACTTATTTTTTGTTACCAAAAATGTTTCAAATCTGACAAATATTTGGGTGAATATAAAAATACTAAATCATCGTCATAAGTTGCTGCCGTACATATAGTTTATCTAAATTGACTTTAATATAGCTTATCATTTTTTATAGTACACCTACATTGTAATTTGAGAAAATATTGTCTGCCAGTCTTTCACAGAAAACAAGATTGATGTGGCAAGATCAAATATTACCTTACGTTGCCATTATGTACAATTATCGTCATAATAAACAATAGGCACTTTAATTTCTTGATACAATATACGATATTGTAAGATAACATCATAAGAGAACAACATCCATAGGTGTAAACAGCTTTACGAACTTATATCAATAGCACATAACTCGTTACACACACATTTATTTAATCCTATCAAAGTAGAAAATTCAGTAATAAATAAGTCCAAATCTACAGCTTATTGTTCTTGTAGAGTACCTAATTCACTATGCTAGTTAAATGTAAATGACCTTGATATAACCCCATATAATTATAACGTTTCTATGAAATACCGTTATCCTTGCCAAAACCCGCTGATGCTGTGCCTAGAATTACGGAACATGGGTAACCCTAGAACTAACTGTAGAACGCATGCTAGTATTACATCATTTCGTATCGACTAAGGTATAATTTTTTACACATCATCTTATACATTATGGTAGCTTTCATTTGTGTTGACTTTTTTTTGGGAGGGGGGGGCGGTGTAATTCATAATGTCCATTTAAATAAATGATATATTTTTCTACAGCTTTGTTATTTTCACATCAAAAAGTTTAACCAAAAGTAACTTGATAGTTCGAAGAAAATACCTGTTAAGCAATTTGGCAAATTATGTAACGATCCGCGGATTCTGTGCATTATCTTGTCTTAGCGGCATTGAGTTAAGATTAATGGTTTGTTACATTTTTATCATTATATTGATTTGTCTTAAGTATTTCCATTTTTCTTGATTTGATACAATGATGTCAGTTTAAAAAAGACGGTAGAAAGACCAAACCAGCGAAAGAATTCATTTTGAAACTTAAGCTGCTCTTGGTTCTACGTTTACCTCAAAAAAGATTTTGAAGAAAATGAAATGTCAAGAAATGCAGCATTGATTTCAAAGTAATAATGCAATAATTGCACACTATTAAACAAAGCAAAACTAAACTAATTCCTTATTTCACCCGAAATCATGTTGGATTTACAGTCAGTTTCCTGCGAAGAATTTGATTAATATTAGTTAGTATTGCTGGTTGACTGTCCGCCGAGATGTGGTACAATTGGCGTGAATAAACAACAGAAAAAAGTATAGAATATGACTTGTTTTTATTAATTCAAAGTGTCCCGTGTGAGTCTCATTTTATAATACTTTGGACGCACTTTTAGAAATAATTTAAAACTAGATAATTCATACATTTCGATCCTCTGATATTATATGTAACATAAAATTATTTCAACTCAGCTACTTACTTACTAACTTAAGTACTCATAAAGCCGATTATGTCCGGCAATCTGTCGTTAAAGCGTTAATATAACGAGAGATTAATTATTTATTCTTTTTTTAACACAATAATCTTGTCTCTGGAACAGTAATATAACAAATGATATCATAAAATTACCTTGTCATAAATATAGCGAATCATGTATCTTTATATATTTTTCTACAGAACAATCTGTATATGCAAGCGTGAATGTCACGTCATGTTACGAAAAGGCAAAACAAAATATCAGATCTATACTGTCCAAAAACGAAATCGGACCAGGGGGTAGTTATTGCTATCCGTATACAAATGTAGGTGTTGAACTGTTTGTAACACACAAAACCCCGAATATTCTATATATCAACACACTAAATATCCGCATTTAAAAAAATAGTTTTGTTAGCGCCATAATTTTAATGTGATCATGCGACACTCCAATCATTTTTACTGACTTATTCGTTGGGAAATCACACCAATAGGTAGGCTTCGTTTAATTATGCACTTTTTTATCATATCTCAATGGCTATAGTACACGTGTCTGTGGTTTGTAAGGTACGTACGATTTACATTATCAATCGCTTTTCAATGTTTTCACTTGATTAAATGCCGAATAATGCGAATACAAAATGAGACAATATATCAACTGGGTCAAACATGTCGACGTTTGACTTTGTTTGTGGCATGGTTATCTTTTTATTCATCTTAAAATGTTTTCACTTAATCAAAATGAATCCTGACAAATTTAAAGTATATCATGAATGAAAAACAAGTTGTTTTGTTGTTGTTGTTTTGTTTTCAAACTTTATGGTATTTTCGTAGACTGATGATTTTCCATAACATCAAATACGGACCGAAACCTAACCTCGTTTTGTTGATAGCACTTGTTGTTAAAAATTTTCATCTTACGTAAACCTGTTAAGAATAAAATTTAAATAATATATTTCTAACGGAAAATATTGCTATTAGGTACCAAACTCTTTTGGTAAGCGGTGTAAGCTTTAACGTCGGAATAAGCATTTGTCATATCATCTTGAACGTAGAAAATCATCATTGATTAAAAGAGACTGACTGATGGACAAAAAACCCTTAAAAAAACCAAGTCATTTTTGGGGCCGTTCAGGTTTAATAGTGGTCAAATGTTGGTGGTCCCGAACCAGTAAAGGTTACAAGGGCATTCATATAATACACACGAATCTTTATATACAGTAGGTATATATAAACTTTGTAGAATATTATACTACACAAAGTACGACAAAGCATTAAGAAACGACAGAAATATTTAATTAAATTACAGTAGTAATCGTTAAGAGATTTCCAAAGCGAAGACGCATCTCTTAGACTTTTATGAAACCCTAAAATTGCTGCGCACCACTTTCAACATGTGGATACTTGTACATATTTTATCATAAAAGCAATGTATTTTCCCTTTTTATTAACGCCATGATATAAACTTGCTTTCACATTTAAAGACATATGAACACCTAGTGTAGAGTCAATTCAATATGAAAATGGATGCTTATTTATAACACCGCTGAGTCATTAAATGCTCAGTTAAGCATAAAGACATAAATATTTGAAGTGTTTAGAATAGACTCAACTGAAAGTGATAAGAGACATTAAATGATTTAATACGTATTAGACTTAATTGATTGTAAATATCATTAACTGTTTGAAGTGCCACATTAAGGTTTATGAGATATGAATCATTTATCGAAAATCATTAAGTGTACTATTTCTTGTATTTCTATTTTCTAGAAGTTCCTGAACATCAAAAATGACGTTAGTTATGTCATCGAAAACACAATAATGACCGGAAACGTGTTTTGTTTCATAGACTCGTTCAAACCTACCCGATGTAGTTAGTATAAATTCTTATCACTGAGCTTTCTGTGTTGTCTTCAATAATTGACTTTTCTAATTTAATAACTCATCAATGAAACCAATAAAAGCCTCACCAATAAGGCCAATTCACATGATAAAGTATCTGTGACAATGTCAGGGAAATTAGTAACTTTGATTAAAAATATTAGCTGTAGTCTTCGGATTATCGATCCCAAGTTAATTACAAGATTATTATTCTACTGTATAGTGTTTTTGTTTCTTAATGTTTTATATACAACACACATTAAATATTAACCAAGTGGCTTAGATAAATGTTTTATTCATTCACTTTAGCCTTATTCAGTAAAGCTATGCCCCTTATCAAAATATATGGAATTACGAAAAACATTCATCTTGTAAGTTGTGATGATTTGATAGATGGTTATACCATAGAAATGATAGAAATGAACTCAGCAACCTAGTGATATGATAATAAACAAAATTATGCTGGACATTATTATTTTTGGACATTAATGTCAATTGCATCGTCTTATCTGTTTGCATATTTCTGCAAAATAAACTACTAAGTAATGTAGCAAACGCTTAATCAAAATTTTGTAAATTTTGCACCAAACCTACCATGCTTTTGGAATCTCGGAAGACGAATACGATAATGAAAACTTATATTTTGGCTTTTTTAGAACGCCGAAACAAATATCGCTTTCAGGAATCGCTCAGATGATCCCGAGGTTCCATAAACTAAGAAACCTTAAAGGCTTTTTAGAATTCAGAGTATCACCAAAATTATCTAGATCATTCAACAAAACTTTTTTTCTTAGAGAATGGTTAGGAATTCAAATTTCGTTAAAAATGTTTAAATATTTGACTGAGATTTTTATGTTTATGTGTACGCGTTGTGATTGACACATCTGGGGAAGAAGTGATCCCTCAAAAACATTATACACAACAAATTTATAATAAAATAAGGGAAAATGAAAACATGCACCATTCCTTTTACACCCCAAAGTATCGGCTTGAGCAGTACTCAATTTTTAACATTTAAAAGTACTAAAATCAATGATCCCGAAGTACCAAAAAAATATAACTACACTGAATTGAAGTACGAAACAACGTTTTACAGCTGCCACACAGCACTTGACATGTATCAAATGTTTGGAGAAAGAGTGATTTCTTTGAAAAATTGTTAGTTCACATAAAATTTTATACCAAAATAGTGTGTAGTCATTCACTTTACACTTAAATTTAGTACAGGCAGTTTTGCTTTTCTGCTTATAACTAAATAGAATCGCTGTCAATCTTACACATGCAAAATTTTAATATCTTGTTATAATTAATGCTGTAGATGATAGGAAACCAAAAACAAAAGCATGCTGATTTCAGGAATTAACCCCGACAGCCTTGCAGATATTAAAGAGTTCTTATGTTCATTATGTGCAAATGTCTACACAATAATATTAGACAGCGGATATTTTCAATAACTCAATAAAATACCCGATATTCTCGGCTCCTGAATGAGAACGTCATACAGCTGTCTTTATCATTATCATTTTTCAATTGTTGACATGTGAGTGTCCTCGTTTTATCAAATGAAGCCTGATAAATGCATACGAAAGATTGAACTTCAAAGAACAAACATGTATTTCATCGTCTATGATTGGAAGTCAGAAGTAAACATATTTTCCTCGACAATCAGATGAATCGCTATAACGCAAAATCCAAGTCGGAAATATGACTTTGCTTCGTGTAGCAAACATGTCTGGTAAATAGGTTAAGTTTTACGTAAAACAGTATAGAATTTAACATATCTTTTCTTATGAAAAGTAAAATTGTGGAAAAAACACGAAAGCCAACCCAAAAGTAGATAAAAAGACAGCTAAGACGATATATAAAACATAAATAAGAAAACAAACACATTTTTTGCAGAATTCTGCAGTAAAAGAGCAATTAAGTTGACTTCAAGTCGGGTCAAAATATATATTATCGCCGAAATTTTGTATAGAGATACGGAACGTCAAAGAGATCTCCTGACTCTTAACATTTACACAACACATGGTTATAGTTGCTTTCATTGTTTTTTCAATATGTTTTAATACACTATTTTATAGCATAATCATTGTTACTTTTACAACTGTGTTTATTATGCGGTGCCAGATATCATGCAATGTGAAGATCAAGTTCGCGTTTATCATATGACTTTGGTGACGCAACTGAAATCTTGTCTTTGTCTTTTTCTAATACACACTAAAAGTATTTCGTGTTAAGCTTGAATAATTATTTCATTGATCTATTTTATTTATTGATTTAGAATTTTTACTTTCCAAGCAAAAGTTGATCGTATTTCTATTTTATTCTCATATCAAATCACTCGTATATCATTATAAACTTATGTTCTAATTATTACACTGTTCCCAAAGGAATAGTTGTGGTTATATTACTAGCTGTACGGAATGCCGTGTCACGTAGATCAAAAAGAGATTACTAACTTACTAATTGCTTTCTCGTTACTTTTTTTCAGTTGCCTATGACCTTCTTATTGAATTGTACTTTTAAGATGGGAAATGAAACGCAAATGCTCTAGAATGTAACCAATTGGGAATACATTCGTAAATTAGATTCGCATTTTAAAACTGAAGATTTGATTGAAATCATTAATGAAGTCATTCTATTTGGTACATTAATTTTCAAACTTGTAATGATATTTAAATAAAACTTGATATTTTATTTTTCTGTTTCTGTGGATATATAACATATATAAGTACAATCTTATATTATTTTGTTGAATATCATTGTATAATATATAGAATGGCAATGCTGGGAACGCTTGTAATTTATGCTAATGTTTTATACTCAGTGAGTAAAATACGCCCACGTTGTTATGAAAGACAATTGGGCTTATGACGTCCCATAATACGTCAATAGACAAAAGATCGTCTGTAAAATTCTTCTCTTTGAATGTACTTTAATATCAACATATATTTATTTCATTCAAATTTTATTTGATTAAAGAAATAGAAAATATATACGTGTAATATCAAGTTTTCGATGGCTTTGAGTTGCTTGAAAACATAGAAAAAGTTCTGCTTTTTTTTGCGTAAAATCATGTTCTGTTCTTCTATAACACGGGGAACAATAAAGGAGGAAAAGAAGCATGGACCTAAAGCTTTATAAGAAATTTTAACAAGTATTCAGAATGTCATTGCAGATATAATTTCGAGCTGATTTAAATATTGAACCTTTATCATTGTTTCTTTCCTTTATTTATTTCTTTATTTATTTATTCGTTTTTAGGGGATGGGTGGTTTAAGCAAGTTTTCGTTTTTTTATTTAAAGAATACTCGACAGACTAAAAAAGTAAATTAAAGTCATAACGGTAATATTCCAAGAAAGACATATTCCCAACAAGTAACAACGGTGCAAAATAACTAAATAATGCAAGATAATTTGGTTACTCATATTGTGCAATCCATCATGATCACATGTGACGAAATAAATGACTCGGTTTTCTATGTTATAATGACTAAGTGGTATTATTGTAGGTTAGCTGTCTGAGATATTTACTTCTTTAATTCACGAGGCGTAAACAAAGCAATTACAAAATTATCAATCCATGTAAAATGACATATCGTAAAGAAACTTCTGGTTTTTTTTATTATTTTTATTAATTCAATTTCCTTTTATCTCTAAATTTTGATGATGTTTCAAGAATGTCTTTGTATCGTAGTATCAATTTATATCTTTAGACAAGAATACAAAAGAAAGAGTAACAAATTATTGTTATCTAAATGCACCATATTGTATCTAAATATTATCATTTCTGGCCAATCATTAATTCGATAATTAGTTTGAAAGAAATAAATAAACTGCATATTCAAATTGTACATATTTTAACTATTAAACCAATTCCCTTATTAGTATAGTGATCCCGAATTTAGTTGTTTGAAATGTAACCAGTCGTTTACACATCAGTGCGAGGGTTCAAAGGTAAAAGGTTACAACTGCAATTTTTGCCGAAATTGACTTTTTATGTTTTTTATAATGTTGTAATTGTCCTTTATGTCTGACGAAAATATTATATAAATATTCAATCCTTATAAGGGCAAAACATTAAAAAGTATATTTAATAACTTCTTTTCTACAAATTATGTAGGGGTAAAAGGTTCTAAGTGTACTTATTACCTGTTGCTTACTTGTTGTTCCACATGTTGTGAAGAATCTGTAGTGGAAAAAGGTTATAACTGATTTTATCACCTTTTTCCCCTGACAGAATACTGCATTCATACAGTTCACAGGCACTATCTGTTATCTCTTTTCCCAAGAAATTTATCTTTTAGATTTAAATGCAGCGAGAATATAACCGAAGATGAAAGACAGAAAATATTCAGTACATACTGGTCAATGGGTGATTACATAAGTCAGAGGCAATTCATTTGTTTCCATGTTGCCAATAAAGAACCAGAGAAGGTATCTAAACAGAGAACAAAACAAAGAACTATTTCGAATTCGTTTTTCTTCACAGTTGGTGGCAAAGACTTTTTTCTAAAAACTCTCGATGTCGGTTCCAAAACAGTTGCAAACGCAGTTAAGCACAAAGTGGCAGGGTTATATGTTGGAAATGACAAGAAGGGGAAAGCTGTGCCTGGAAATAAAACCACGGAATATCACAGATTATTTGTAAAGAAACACAACGAAAGCTTTCCAACTGTTGAATCACACTACACTAGAAAACTCCAACAGGATGTATCTAACGCAAGATTTAAATATAAAACGAATATACTCACTGTATGTAGAAAAATGCAAAGGACAAAATAGAAGATGTGTTTCAAAGGCTGTGTACAGAAACATTTTCAGTACAGAATATAACTTTCTTTCTTCCATCCTAAGAAAGATCAATGTCCGTCCACTCTGCAATCTGTATGACACTTTGAGAATTGAAGATAGAATAGATGAGGCAACAAAAGCAAAATATCAGGCACACCAAGTGACCAAGAAAGAAAAAACAATGCTAGAATGGAAAAATCAGCCGATAAAGAACGCACAAAGAAAGATCCAAAGTTTTCTGTGTGTTTGATATTCAGGCTGTTTTGACAACACCATGCAGTTTAATTGGTGAACTTTATTACAAAAGAAAACTGTGTTGTTGCAATTTGTCATTCTATGAACTGGGAAATGGTAAAAGGATTTTTTATCTTTGGGATGAGACACATGGGGAAACGAGGCTCGTGCGTAGTAGGAACTTTTGTGTACTTGTATGTAACTTCTGTTGCAAGTAAGACATATGGTATTGAAGAAGTGACATTATATAGTAATGCATGTGGAGGACAGAATTGCAATCAGTTTGTTGCAAATTGCTTAGTTCACTGTGTCCAAGATATTCCTCACATCAAGTGTATAAACCACAAATTTCTCAAAAGTAGCCATTCAGAAATGGAATGGAATTCCATACATGCATCTATCGAGTATGCAAAAAGCCTCACAAAAGTACAAGTTCCATCTCAATGGGAAACAGTTATATCATTAGCATGCCGGAAGCAACCATATATTGTTGTTCCACTAAAATACACTGACATACTAGATTACAAGTTGTACAAAACTTTGGCTCACTAAAAATTGATGTTGAAGGAGCACGTGTTGATTGGCTGAATATAAAATGGATTCAAGTTTGTAAAGACAAAGAATACAGTATTTTTGTGAACTATGGTTTTGACGTTAGTCCTTTCAAGGAAGCTAGGTTAATGCAGAAGAAGAGCAGAAGCAAAGAAAAGTCTCTTAAGGCTCAACGAAAGGCTTATTCAGAGAAGCTTTCTATATCTGCTGCAAGAAAGGCTGATTTGATGTCACTTGTTGCCTCTGGGACAATTCCGAAGGAGTACGAATCATATTGAGTCATTGCCAAGCAGCAAATCTATAAAAGACAAACTTCTGTTAGTGAGAGTGAAGGTCATGGAATAATTAATGACAAACATTCACATTTTTGGACATGAAACAGTAGTCTTTATTTTCTTAACTTTGATGTAGGTCACTAATATCCTTAATTGCTGAGGTCTGGGGTCTGTTTGACCTCAGTTTGATTATATACCGGAGAACATTCTAAATACATGAAAATTTGTAAACTAAGATTTTAGTGCGTATTTTCCTAACTTTTTAGTTATCAATTTATTTCTGTAGAATCTAAATATTGGGCAGGTACATATTTCATATTTCTATTAATGAAAATTGTCAGTTTTATGTACGAGTATTATTGTGCATGTGTGTTAATGACATTACGTAAGGTTCTTCAAAGTAAGGACATAATTAATGATTTGCAACAGTAACAATAACTGCAACATCTAAATTCTTTTCAGAGGAACAAGGCTATAACTGCACTTATAACCTTTAACCACAATTTATCTGGAACTTTTATTGCTAAACCTCCAGAAGTAAAAGGTCGTAAGTGCAGTTATTGCCTTTAACCTCCCAACCTTGTTGTCTTGACAGGATCTAAGTACATTTATTACCTTTTACTTCTGTAAAATGATATTATTTTGATCTTAGAACTTTAAAACAAACTATAATTACAGTGTTTTATCAGAACCAAGCAAAATATGATCTAATGTAGTGAACAAATATGGGAGAATCAAAATTGTTATAAAAAAATTACGGAAAATAAAGTTGTGTTAAAATATATGTTTTTTTTTTGTGTTTTTCTCGAAATCTAGAAAATGGCAGTTAATACCTTTTACCTTTGAACCCTCGAGTGGTAGAGTTGACTTATTGTTTTGGCAAATCGTGGTTTGAATTTTATCAAGTCTACATTTGTCAACGAGCTAATAAATCTTAAAATTAAAACATTTCCAAAGTTAAGTTCTAGTATGTCGGAAAAGGAATGATAATTATTTTCCAAATTGCTCATTTGATCGTTAGCAAGTAAAATAATGTCATTTATTCTTAGTTGTTAAAATAAAACTACAACTCCTAGTCTCATCTGCTTGTAAATGCTAATAATTTTTCATCTTATTATTTTTTTTAGTTGCAGATGTGAAATATTTAAGATGGTTATTCTATAACAGTCTGTTTTATTCGAAACATTTGTCAGCTTTAACAACAAAATCATGAGACAAAATACACTTTAAGTATCATTAATCTGACAAACGATGTGCATTTAAGTATCTGCATTGTTTGTTTGTTTGTTTGTTTGTTTAAGCCTTTTCCCAAGTATTTCAGTCATATAGGCGGGTAGTTTCCTAACCATCGTTCCTGGAGAGTTACACAAGTACTAGACTACCTTCCTCCGTGCTAAACGACCAAAGCATCTCCCAGGGATCGAATCCGCGCCAGATAGGTAACTGGATTAGGAGTCATCGACTCTAACCCCTCGACCACGGAGGCGGTAAGTATATGCATGGACTGATACCAAGTTCCTTTAATTAAGTAAACGACCTGATCTTTTTCTTGCAAAATTATATTTATTTTTAATTCTAACTCCAAAAATCAAAGTAAGTAAATACTATGTTATTTGTTAGAGCTGCATGGATGCTTATTACAGTGTAATTGTAACACGACAGTTCATGACTAGTTAAATGGTATTTTAAAATGACATTTTACATGCTACACAACACACAGGAAATCAAATGCACTTAAGTTTATTATCACTAGAGAAATAACATTTGTGACAAGCAACAATAAAATTGTTTATCTTGAAAGTACTGTAGCAACATCAAAAGACCGCAAGTGTTATCAAATTCAACACAGTCATTCCTGAAAACAATCATGTAAAAATGGTCCCCAAAACACACATTGTTTGAATCATTGTAATGATCTTTATTTTGTTAATCAAATAACATGTTTAATATATAAAATATGTAGTTTTTTTTGTATCGAAACTTTGGAAGTTTGTTTAACTCTTGTTGTATCTATGTATTAATATAATACAGAAAAAGAAGAGAAGCACCACAATATCATATTCGAATTCAAAACGGTTCAGCATTTTATAGTATGGACAAACGTAAACCAGTGATATAATTTATCCATATAAGATCCAAAATAATATTCATAAATTTCCGTCTTGAGACCATTTTTGCTTTCTGAAGATACTGATACATTTGATTAATAAAATAGACAGTGATACGCATAATCTCAAATTCGTAAAATCGACTTGTCTCACGCATTTTTTTCTTGGGGACCATATGCCGCTTTTCATGGAATGGCACTACCGTGTCACATTGAAGGTTCCATGATAACCGCCATATGAACACATCTGCGGATGTTTCAAAATTCTAAATTTTACCAGTTCATGTTAAATGTTGAATTCTGCTTAAGCCGGTGCTAGGGGGCGTGGACGGTAACTTGCACTTTCCAGTACCGTCCATGAACAGGCTCAATCAAACCGAGCCTGCAACATTTTCAATTTTGACGTGTTGGGCTTTCTTTAGGGCTTCTGTATTTATCTATTTTGTGACCGTTTTGTATTGCAGACCTTCTTACAATTCTATTACAAAAATTATAATGATGTTCTACAAATTATATTTTTTAACAAGTGATATTTCACAGTTTTCTCGATTTGCATTATCAATTGCTTTCCATTGTTTTCACCTGATGAAATGCCGTTAATGCAAATATAAATGAGACAATATTTAAAGTGATCAAACATTCCCGCGTTTGACTTTGTATGTGGAATGATTATTCAGATCGAGTTAGCATCAAAGAGAAATCCTTACAAAAGTATATCATGAATGATGTCAGGCTTTTTCATGTGTTTTGACTTAATGGCAGTTTTGAAGGCTGATGATTTTCCATAAAAACAAATACGAACCGGAGGCCTAACCCTGTTGTGTTGATAACACTTGCTGTTAAAAGATTAATTTTATGTAACCTGTTAAAGGTCAATTATTCCTCAGACATGCTTTAATGTTTCTCAAAAGTTTTGTTTTTGTTTTGTGTCTTATTTTGGTTTCCGATAAGTTACTCATCGACCAATTATCTGAATCATGTTTGCCACTGTTGTTTTTTTGGCAATTAGTACACTTAAAGTGATTTATGATTTTTGTATGGAAGTCAAAATTCTACTTTTTTACATTTTGCTACTTTAATAACAAATGATTCCACATTTTGCGTAATTAGCATCCAACATGCTCTAAAACCATTATTTAATTGCTATAAAACTCATGTTTGTCATTTCTAAAGAAGAAGAAATTTATTCGTTTCTGAGGCAAAATGTGCCTTTAAGAATACATGTTTAAATAGAATATTTCAAAGAAATATTGCGATTATGGTGCAAACACTTGTGGTAAGCACGTAGTAATAGGCATTTGACATATTATCTCAAACAATTATCCTGAACATAGAAATTCATCAAACATAATACAGTTATTATTAGTCTTTTGAAACACACGAATCGTTATGTACAAATAGTATATATAAACTATGTGAAGTACGATATATATACTGGTATGACATAATTTATGTCTACAAAAGACAAAGCATCAATAAACAAAAGAAATTATTTTAGTTACATTAGTAATTGTTAAGATATTTTCAAAGCGAAGGCAAATCTTAGAGACTTTATGAAACTAAAAAAAATGCTCCGTACTACTTTTTACGTGTTGATACCTGACACGTTCATATTTCATCATAAACGCAATGCATTTACCCCTCAAAGAGTGTCATTTTATAAATGCAATTATGTACAAAAAACTTACTTTCATGTTCAAAGTCATAAAAAACTTAGTGTAGAGCCGATTCAATATGAAGATGAATGCTGAATTATGAAACCACTGAGTCATTAAATGTTCAGTTAAGCATTAAGACATAAATCTTTGAAGTGTTTAGAATGGACTCTACTGAAAATGATAAGAGACATTAAATGATTTAAAACATATTAGACTTAATTGATTGTAAGTATTATCGACTTTTTGAAGTGCCACATTAAGGTTTATGAGATACGAATCATTTATCGGGAAATATAACGACTCTTCACACGTGAAATTTTTCTTGCAGTTATATTTTCTACAAGTTCCCGAACAACAATTAATGACGTTAGATATAGCATCGACAACACAATAATGACCGTAAACGTGTTTCGTGTTATAGACTCGCTCAAACGAGCCCGATGTTGTAAGCATAAACTTTTCTATCTGAGCTTTCTGTGTTGTCTAAGACAGTTGACTTTTCTAACTTAGTTACTCATCAATAAAACATAGTCAGAAATGTTGTTTTGAGATATAAACACCTGATAGCCCAAGACAGAAGGTCAGATTGATTACAAAAGGTCACGTTTGTTTCGTATAGTGCTAGTTTGTAAAATTATCTTCACAATAAACATAGACAACAGATTTCAACAGATGTCTTATATCATTTTATTTGCCTTGTTGCACGGACAGAACATTCAGTTTCAAGTTAAAATTCTACCAGAAAAAATGTAGAAAAAGGATAAATCCCTCGAGACTAATAAAACCCAGTTTGATAAAGTTTGTTCATGAGAGTCACGTGACTTCTTGTGGTGTTTAAATCATTAGAAAGAATTTAATGACATCACAAAGAAGTGCACTTCATGCGTTTGGTGTTTCCATGTTGTCTTTTCTTGTCGAATTTTCCCAATTATATTTTCATTAAAATTCAGGTATCATTAATTCAAAATAAAAATGGTGATTAAATAAATGCTCTGGGACAATTCTATAAGGAAAATGTATTATAAATAGTATTTTTAGATTAGATTGTACGGTCACTATAGACTTGATAGTTGTAGCGTTCGGCGGCGTCATTGTGTCGTGAAACCCAAACAATAATTCCTGTCAATTTAGGGCCAGTCTTTCATTACGTTAACGTTTGTTGCAAAAGGATACAGTTTTTATAATCAAATTTGAATGAATTCTTTAATAAACAAATATCCATTATAAGATATGCAAAACACTTTTTTTCTCAAATATATACAAAACCCTCTGTATATAAATTGTCGCTGTAGCAAATAAACAAACAACTCAATCTGTAGTATTCCAAATTACAAATTTATATAAAATTAAATACATTAATCACAAATAATTTCTTGGTAGAAACTATCTATCTTATATAGGCAAATATATTTGTCAACTAACCACAGTTACTGTCGTTGATTTTACAAATACAATTTTTTAAACATTGCCATTATGTACAGTTACCTAAATAATTAACACTTTTGCACTTAAAACATAATTCCTAAACCCTTGCATTCTTTATGGAGAGAAATCTGGCTGAATATGCAGTTTGCAGGTGATTTTGATAGATGGTATAGCGTATAAAAATGCGCCTAATGGTATGATAAGAAACAAACTTGTCTCAAATAAAATTATGCTGCATATGTTTGAATACATTGTATTAATGAAGTGAATTCAATTGTAATATCTTGACTGAAAGTAAGCTAGTAAGAAATGTAGCAAACGCTTAAATATAAAGTTGTCATTTTTTACTAAACCAACCATGATTTTGGAATTTTAGAAGACAACTATGATAATGAAATCTTGTAATATAGTAAGTGTTTAATGCTTCCGAGGGATCACACTTTATCCAGACTTGTATACAGGTTTATTAAGGGCAATTATATAAGAGCTAATTCAACACCAAACAAAATATCGCCCAATGATTCGCTCAGACGATCCAATTGTTCTGTAAACTTAGGAACTTTACAGGCTTTCTAAAAATCATTACGAAAATAAGTGTGTCGTCAAAATTATTTATAATATTCAATAAAACTTTTATTCTTAACTCTAATTTCGTTATAGATCTAACCATGTTTAAGGAAAAGATATGTGTATTCGTAATGATTGATCTGTCAGAACGTTTATCACAAGAATATCACATGAGCATTACATACTATCTTTGATTGAGTATGTACATGAGGGATAATGAAAACCTGCATTATTCTTTTTACGCCCCCTAGCACCGGCTTAAGCGTTACACAATTTTCAACTCTTAAATATGCTGCAATCCATGATCCCGAAGGATCAAAAAAAATATAACAACTCTGAAGTCAAGTATAAGGCATCAGCTTTTTACAGTTTCCACTCGGCAAAAAAACATGCTGACTTGACAGCTTACCATAGCCTCCGTGGTCGAGGGATTAGAGTCGATGACTTCTAATCCAGTTACCTCTCTACTAAAATGTTTTGAATAAAACAGACTGTTATAGAATAACCATCTTAAATATTTCACATCTGCAACTAAAAAATAATAAGATGAAAAAATATTAGCATTTACAAGCAGCTGAGACTAGGAGTTGCAGTTTTATTTTAACAACTAAGAATAAATGACATTATTTTACTTCCTAACGATCAAATGAGCAATTTGAAAAATAATTATCATTCCTTTTCCGACAACAAGTTTTATACTAGAACTTTACTTTGGAAATGTTTTAATTTTAAGATTTATTAGCTCGTTGACAAATGTAGACTTGATAAAATTCAAACCACGATTTGCCAAAACAATAAGTCAACTCTACCACTGATGTGTAAACGACTGGTTACGTTTCGAACAACTAAATTCGGGATCACCATACTAATAAGGGAATTGGCTTAATATTTTAAAATATGTACAATTTGAATAAGCAGTTAATTTCTTTCCTTCAAAACTAACAACTTGTTTTGATATCATATCATTTTTTCACTAATTATCGAAATAATGATTGGTCTAAAAATGATAATATTTAGATACAATATGGTGCATTTAGATATCAATAATTTGTTACTCTTTCTTTCTTTTGTATTCTTATCTAAAGATATATAGATACTACGATACAAAGACATTCTTGAAACATCATCAAAATTTAGAGATAAAGGGAAATAATAAAAATAATTTAAAAATAAACAGAAGTTTTCTTACGGTATGTCATTTTACATGGATTGATAATTTTGTAATTGCTTTGTTTACGCAAAGAAGTAAAGAAGTCAATATCTCAGACAGCTAACCTACAATAATACCACTTAGTCATTATAACATAGAAAACCGAGTCATTTATTTCGTCACATGTGATCATGATGGATTGCACAATATGAGTAACCAAATTATCTTGCATTATTTAGTTATTTTGCACCATTGTTACTTGTAGGGAATATGTCTTTCTGGGAATATTACCGTTATGACTTTAATTTATTTTTTTTAGTCTGTCGAGTATTCTTTAAACAAAAAAACGAAACCTTGCTTACACCACCCATCCCCTAAAAACGAATAAATAAATAAATAAATAAATAAAGGAAAGAAACAATGATAAAGGTTCAATATTTAAATCAGCTCGAAATTATATCTGCAATGACAGTGTGAATACTTGTTAAAATTTCTTATAAAGCTTTAGGCCCATGCTTCTTTTCCTCCTTTATTATTTCCCGTGTTATAATCATAGTTTGCAGAAGAACAGAACATGATTTTACGCAAAAAAAGCAGCACCTTTTCTATGTTTAATATTACACGTATATATATTATATTTCTTTTATCAAATAAAATTTGAATGAAATAAATATATGTCGATATTAAACTACATTCAAAGAGAAGAATTTTACAGACGATCTTTTGTCTATTGACGTACTATCGGACGTCATAAGCCCAATTGTCTTTCATAACAACGTGGGCGTATTTTACTCACTGAGTATAAAACATTAACATAAATTACAAGCTTTCCCAGCATTGCCATTCTATATATTATACAATGATATTCAACAAAATAATATAAGATTTTACTTATATATGTAATATATCCACAGAAACAAAAATAAAATATCAAGTTTTATTTCAATATTATTACAAGTTTGAAAATTAATGTTCCAAATAGAATGACTTCATTCATGATTTCAATTAAATCTTCAGTTTTAAAATGCGAATCTAATTTACGAATGTATTCCCCAATTGGTTACATTCTAGAGCATTTGCGTTTCAATTCCCATCTTAAAAGTAAAATTCAATAAGAAGGTCAGAGACAACTGAAAAAAAGGAACGAGAAAGCAATAAGTAAGTTAGTAGTCTCTTTTGATCTACGTGACACGGCATTTCGTACAGATAGTAATATAACCACTACTATTCCTTTGGGAACAGTGTAATAATTAGAACATAAGTTTATAATGATATACGAGTGGCATGATATGAGAATAAAAAAGAAATACGATCAACTTTTGCTTGGAAAGTAAAAATTCTAAATCAATAAATACAACATCTCAATGAAATAATTATTTAAGCTTAACATGAACTACTTTTAGTGTGTATAAGAAAAAGAACTTTATACAAAGACAAGATTTCAGTTGCGTCACCAAAGTCATAAGATTTATGCGAACTTGATCTTCACATTGCATGATATCTGGCACCGTATAATAAACACAGTTGTAAAAGTAACAATGATAATGCTATAAAATAGTAAATTAAAACATTAAACTAATAATGAAAGCTACTATAACCATGTGTTGTGTAAATGTTACGAGTCAGGAGATCTCTTTTGACGTTCCGTGTCAAAATATCGGCGAAAGGAATATTTTGACCCGACTTGAAGTCAACTTAATAATTATTGCTCTTCTTCTGCAAAATTCTGCAAAAAATGTGTTTGTTTATTTATTCATGTTTTATATATTGTCTTAGCTGAACTGTTTATGTCTTTTTACCTACTCTTGGGTTGACTTGCGTGCTTTAATCATAATTTCACTTTTCATAAGAAAATGTGTGTTTAATTCTTTCGGCTTCTTTTGATAAAACGAGGACATCCACATGTCAACAATTGAAAAGTAATAATGATAAAGACAGTCGTACAGCGTTTTCATTCAGACTCTGAGAATATCGGGCATCTTATTAAGTAGTATAAAACATCCACTGTATTATATTAATTGTGTAGACAGTTTGTTTAATATCTGGAAGGCTGTCATATCAGCAATTTTTTGCCGTGTGGCAACTGTAAAAAGTTGTTGCCTGATACTTTACTTCAGGGATGTTATATTTTTCTAGTATTTCGGGATCATTGATTCCAACACTTTTAAGAGTTGAAAATTGTGTACCGCTTAAGCCGGTGCTAGAGGCGTTAAAAGAATAATGCACGTTTTCATTATCCCTCATGTACATACTCAACCAAACAGAGTATGTTATGCTCATGTAATATTCATGTTATTAACGTTTCCGACAGATCAATCCTTCTTCAGAGTTTTGAATCATTATAAATACACATATCTTTTCCTTAAATTTTTTTAGATCTTTAACGAAACTGGAGTTAAGAATAAAAGTTTTATTGAATATTCTAAATAATTTTGACGGCACTCTTATTTTCGTAATCATTTTTAGAAAGCCTGTAAAGTTCCTAAGTTTACAGAACATCGGGATCATCTGAGCAAATCATTGGGGCGGTAGTTTGTTTGGTGTTGAATTTGTTCTAATATAATTGCCGTTAATAAACCTGTATACAAGTCTGGATAAAGTGTGATCCCTCGGAAGCATTAAGCACAACTAAATTACAAGTTTTCATTATCATATTTGTCTCCTAAAATTTCAAAAGCATGGTTGGTTTTAAATAAGTAAAAAAACAAGTTTATATTGAAGTGTTTGCTACATTACTTACTGGCTTACATTTTCAGTGATATGCAGTGTCAAGATAATGCAATTGTATTCACTTCATAAAAATTCAAAAATATGCAGCATAATTTTATATGAGACAAGTTTTTTCTTATCATACCACTAGGCGCATTTTTATATACTATTACCATCTATCAAAATCACCAACAAATTGCATATTCAGCCAGATTTCTCTCCATAAAGAATGCAAGGGTTTTGGAATTCTGTTTTAAGTGCAAATATGTTAATTATCTAGATAACTGTACATAATGGCAATGTAAAGAAAAAAATTGTCTTTATAAAATCAATTATTCACATCACGCGACAGTAACTGTGGTTATTTGACAAATGTATTTGCCTTTATTAGATAGATACTTTTTTACCAAGAAACTATGTGTGATTTATTTAGTTAATTCTCTATACATTTGTAATTGGGAATACTACAGATTGAGTTGTTTGTTTATTCTCTACAGCGAAAATTTATATACAGAGAGGTTTGTGCATGTTTGACAAAAAAGTGTTTTGCATATCTTATAATGGATATTTGTTTATGAAAGAACTCATACAAAATTGATTATAAAAACTGTATCCTTTTGCAACAAACGTGTACGTAAGGAAAGACTTGCCCTAAATTGACAGGAATTATTGTTTGGGTTTCAACGCTTCAACTATCAAGTCTATAGTGACCGTACAATCAAATCTAAAAATACGATTTATAATACATTTTTCCTTATAGAATTGTTCAAGAGCATTATTTTAAAACCGCTTCATTCCTGTATTTAAACTGATTGGAATAACGAGGATAAGATCAAGAAATAAATTTGATAGGAAAGAAAATCCGCAAAAAAATTGCACTACCAGTTTGATTTTAATAGTTCCAAATATTTTGACGATGCATGTCATCATAAATGTTTTGATAAAAGTTTTTCGTTATGATGTTCTTATCATGATCATATAAAAGAAAGATGTGATAAAGAAGAAAGCAAGACATGTCATTAACTGAAAATTATGACAGTATGCTGTATTTGCGAACTAAAATAATGCCATGTCATGGTAGAAATATCGTTGGCTTCTGAAGACATAGATATGTGTTTAGATAGTATGCAAACTAATTTTGCTACCTGTGCTGACGTTTAAATTGTCTTTACTTATTTAGTGCTAGCAGAAACATTTTTGTCAAATCTTTCTTTGTATTGATTGTTTGCAAAAATTTGTTATTAATCTAAAGAATATTGATGTTTACTCAAGGAAGAGCAATTTGGCTGCTTGAAAAGTATTTCTAGTAACTTTTTCAGACCGCTGCAGAAACCACTAGTTCATTTACTGTTGTGTCTTAAGAATGGAATGATGAAAGAAGAGTGCTAATTCTTCACTAAACACTATAATAAATACTTTTTCTCATGATAATGAGTAACATTAAATTCTAAATTCATGATGACAAATATGTAGAAAAATGTAAGGCAAAACATATAAAGACAAAACGGAAAACTGCCAATGTAACACCGCTTGCCCGTCCATTTGTCATTGACCTCATTACATGTGTATATCCCGTTATTTTTAAACAGGCGCACAAAAAGCAATAAACAATTGTTTTACGAGCAAAAGATATGCACAAGATCTGTTGATAGCTACTTACAATTTCAACTCTGCATTGCCTTACGCTTTTTGTTTCTTCACCATATACATAATTGATGGAAATGTAAAAAAGTTAAATGTTAAGTTGAATGTAAAGATAGGGCTAATGATGCAACGGAGATATAATCGATAAAAAAGCAACAAACACAAAACAAAATAACAAGGAAAGGTTTTATTACATTTTATTATGATGTGATGTGATGTGTGAATATAATACGAAGATGCAAACTGATTTATATATAATATATAACATGTCCCTCCCTTCTTTTTTCTGTCCTTTTTATTTGCTTTGGAACCCTCTAGTTGTTCTGGTTTTGTGGCTGGATTGCGTCGGAGGCTGCCTTCTGTGAACATCGCCTTGTCTTGTTGGTATTTGTTCTCATTTGTTTAGTGCATAAATGGCTTTCGATGCTCTTTCAAAGTATCCATTATTAAGAGTTGAAGTATTAACAAGGGTGTGATATGTTATCAACAGACATTTAATTTATTACCATTTTTATTTTGAATTATTGATAGCTGAATTTCAATGAAAATATGATTGGGAAATTCTTTCTAATGATTTAAACACCACAAGAAATCACGTGACTCTCATGAACAAACTTTACCACATTGGTTTTATTAGTCTCGAGGGATTTATCCTTTTTCTACATTTTTTTTCTGGTAGAATTTCAACTTGAAACTGAGCGTTCTGTCTGTGTAGAAAGGTAAATAAAATGATATAAGACATCTGTTGAAATCTGTTGTCTATGTTTATTGTAAGTTAATTTTACAAACTAGCACTATAAGAAACAGACGTGACCTTGTGTAATCAATCTGGCTTTCTGTGTATGGCAATCATGTGTTTATATTTCAAAACAGTATGTCTGACTCGGTTTAATTGATGAGTAAGTTAGAAAAGTCAATTATCTTAGGCAACACAGAAATCTCAGAGAGAAAAGTTTATGCTTACAACATCGGGCTCGTTTGAGCGAGTCTATAACACGAAATATGGTTACGGTCATTATTGCCTTGTCGATGATATATCTAACGTCAATAATTGTTGTTCAGGAACTTGTAGAAAATATAACTGCAAGAAAGAGTTCACGTGTGAAGAGTCGTTATATTTCCCGATAAATGATTCATAACTCATAAACCTTAATGTGGCACTTCAAACAGTTGATAATATTTACAATCAATTAAGTCTAATACGTTTTAAGTCATTTAATGTCTCTTATCATTTTCAGTAGAGTCCATTCTAAACACTTCAAAAATTTATGTCTTAATGCTTAACTGAACATTTAATGACTCAGTGGTTTCATAATTCAGTATTCATCTTCATATTGAATCTACTCTACAGTAAGTTTTCTTTTGACTTTAAACATGAAAGCAAGTTTTTTTTCATTATGGCAAAAATAAAATGACACTCTTTAAGAGGAAAATATATTGCATTTATGATATAATATGTACGTACTAAGTATCAACCCGTGAAAAGTTGTACGGAGCATTTATTTTTTTTTTTTGAGATATATATATCGTATTTTACATAGTTTATATATACCATTTGTACATACCGATTCGTGTGCATTACGTTAATACTCTAAAGACTAATAATAACTGTATTATGTTTGATGAATTTCTATGTTCAGGATAATTGTTTGAGATAATATGTCAAATGCCTATTACTACGTGCTTACCACAAGAGTTTGCACCATAATCGCAATATTTCTTTTGAAATATTCTATTTAAATTTTTATTCTTAAAGGCACAATATGCCTCAGAAACGAATAAATTTCTTCTTCTTTAGAAATGACAAACATGAGTTTTATAGCAATTAAATAAATTTAATGGTTTTAGAGCATGTTGGATGCTAATTACGCAAAATGTGGAATCATTTGTTATAAAAGTAACAAAATGTAAAGAAAGTAGTATTTTGACGTCCATACAAAATCATAAATCACTTTAAGTGTACTAATTGCCAAAAAACAACAGAAGCAAACATGATTAAGATAATTGGTCGATGAGTAACTTATTGGTAACCAAAATAAGACACAAAACAAAAAAGCTTTTGAGAAACATTAAAGCATGTCTGCGGAATAATGGACCTTTAACAGGTTACATAAAATCAAGTTTTTAACAGCAAGTGTTATTAACAAAACAAAGGTAGGCTTCCGGTTCGTATTTGTTATTAAGAGAAAATCATCAGCCTACAAAATTGCCATTAAGTCGTATTTCAACACCTCAGAATATATGACATTATTTTACTTGCTAACCATCAAATGAGCAATTTGGAAAATGATTAGCATTCCTCTTCCGAGAACAGGTTTATTACTGGACCTTTACTTTGGAAATGTTTCAATTTTAAGATTTATTAGCTCGTTGACTCACGTAGACTAGATACAATTCAAACCACTATTTGCCAAGATAATAAGTCAACTTTACCACTGAAGTGTAAAGGACTGGTTACGTTACATAGAACTTAATTCGGGAGCACTATACTGATAAGGGATTATGTTAAATGGTTAAAAATAATTATAATTTGAAAATGAAGTAAATTTATTTCTTTCAAAACTAACAACTTGTTTTGTTATAATATATTTTTTTAACTAATTATCGAAATAATAACTGGTCTTAAAATGATATTATTTAGAAACAACATGTTGCATTTAGATATTTGTTTCTCTTTTTCTATTTTGTATTCCTATCTAACGATATATATTGATTCAGCAATACAAAGACATTCTTTAAACATCATCAAAATTTAGAGATAAAAGGAAATTGAATTAATAAAAATAATTTAAAAAATCAGAAGTATATTTTCCGATATGTCATTTTTCATGGATTAATAATTTTGTTATTGCTTTGTTTACGAACTGATTTTCGCGTTGCTTCAGTCTTATTATCTACAACTGTATAATAACTGTATAATAAAGGCACAGTTGTAAAACTTACAATGCTAATGCTATAAAATAGTACATCAAAACACAATATAACAATTACAATTTTGTAAATGTAAAGAGTCTAGATCTATGTATCTATACAAAATATCGGCGATTGGAATATTTTGATCCGATTTGAAGACAATTATTTGCTCTTTATCTGTAGTAGTCTATACAAAAATGTGTTTGTTTATTTAATCATGTTTTATATATTGTCTAAGCTGAACTGTTTATGTCTTTTTACCTACTCTTGAGTTGACTTGCGTGCTTTTATCATAATTTCACTTTTCATAAGAAAATATGTGTTTAATTCTTTACTGCTTTATGTAAAACTTTAACTATTTACCAGACATGTTTGCTACACGAAACATGGTCATATTTCCGATTTATGTTTGACGTTATAACGAATCATCTGATTGTGGAGGAAAATATGTTTACTTCTAACTTCCAATCATAGACGTTGAAATACATGTTTTTTCTTTGAAATTCAATCTAACATATGTTTTTATGAGGCTTCATTTGATAAAACGAGGACACTCACATGTCAACAATTGAAAATAAAATAATGATAAAGACAGTCGTACGGAGTTCTCATTCAGAATCTGAGAATATCGGGTACTTTATTGAGTAGGTCAAAACATCCGCTGTATTATATTAATTGTGTAGACAGTTGTACATAAGAAATGTTAAATATCTGTTTGTTTGTTTGTTTGTTTGTTTGTTTGTTTGTTTGTTTCATTTTACGCCTTTTCCCAACAGTATTTCAGTCATATAGGCGGGTAGTTTCCTAACCAAGTTCCTTTAAATAAGTAAACGACCTGATCTTGTTCTTGCAAAATTATATTTATTTTTAATTCTAACTCCAAAAATTAAAGTAAGTAAATACTATGTTATTTGTTCGAGCTGCATGGATGCTTATTATAGTGTAAATGTAACACGACAGTTCATGACTAGTTAAATGGTATTTTCAAATGACATTTTACATGCTACACAACACATGCACTTAAGTTTATTATCACTAGAGAAATAACATGTGTGACAAGCAACAACAAAATTGTTTATTTTGAAAGTACTGTAGCAACATCAAAAGACCGCAAGTGTTATCAAATTCAACAAACAATCTTGTAAAAATGGTTTCCAAAACACACATTGTTTGAATCATTGTAATCTTTATTTTGTAAATCAAATAACATGTTTGATATAAAAAATATGTAGTTTTTTTTGTATCGAAACTTTGGAAGTTTGTTTAACTCTTGTTGTATCAATGTATAAAAAGAAGAGAAGCACCACAATATCTTATTCGAATTCAAAACGGTTCAGCATTTTATAGTATGGACAAACGTAAACCAGTGATATAATTTAACCATATAAGATCCAAAATAATATTCAAAAATTTCAGTCTTGAGACCATTTTTGCTTTCTGAAGATACTGATACATTTGATTAATAAAATAGACAATGATACGCATTAATCTCAAATTCGTAAAATCGACTTGTGACCGTTTTGTATTGCAGACCTTCTTACCAATCTATTACAAAAAGTATGATGTTCTACAAATTATATTTTTAACAAGTGATATTTCACAGTTTACTCGATGGGCAGGGCTACTTTGTGTTATAAACTTTTTTAACCATATCAATAGTACACGTCTATGTTTTTTAAGGTACGTTCAATATCAGATTTGCATTATCAATTGCTTTCCATTGTTTTCACCTGGTAAAATGCCGTTGATGCAAATATAAATGAGACAATATTTAAAGTGATCAAACATGCCCGCGTTTGACTTTGTCTGTGGAATGATTATTTTGTTTGTATATTCAGATCGAGTTAACATCAAAAAGAAATCCTTACAAAAGTATATCATGAATGAAAATCAGGCTTTTTCATATGTTTTGACTTAACGGCAGTTTTGTAGGCTGATGATTTTCCATAATAACAAATACGAAACGGAAGCCTACCCTTGTTTTGTTGATAACACTTGTTATTAAAAGCTTAATTTAATGTAACCTGTTAAAGGTCAATTATTCCTCAATTTTTTCAAAAGCTTTTTTACTTTTGTGTCTTATTTTGATTTCCAAAAGGTTACTCATTGACCAATTATCTGAATCATGTTTGCTCCTGTTGTTTTTGGCAATTAGTACACTTAAAGTGATTTATGATTTTGTATGGAAGTCAAAATACTACTTTCTTTACATTTTGCTACTTTTATAACAAATAATTTCACATTTTGCGTGATAAGCATCCAACATGCTCTAAAACCGTTATTTAATTGCTATAAAACTCATGTTTGTCATTTCTAAAGAAGATGAAATTTATTCGTTTCTGAGGCATAATGTGCCTTTAAGAATACATATTTAAATAGAATATTTCAAAAGAAATATTGCGATTATGGATCAAACTCTCGTGGTATGTAATGTACGTTTAAACGTAGTAATAGGCATTTGACATATTATCTCAAACAATTATCCTGAACGTAAGAATTCATCATACATAATACAGTTATTATTAGTCTTTAGAAACACACGAATCGTTATGTACAAATAGTATATATAAACTATGTGAAATACGATATATATACTGGTATTACATAATTTATGTCTACAAAAGACAAAGCATCAATAAACAAAAGAAATTATTTTAGTTACATTAGTAATTGTTAAGAGATTTCCAAAGCGAAGGCAAATCTCATAGACTTTATGAAACTAAAAAAAAATGCTCCGTACTACGTTTCACGTGTTGATACCTGACACGTTCATATTTCATCATAAAGGCAATGTATTTACCCCTCAAATACTGTCATTTTATGAATGCAATTATGAAAAAAAACTTACTTTCATGTTCAAAGTCATAAAAAACTTAGTGTAGAGCGATTCAATATGAAGATGGATGCTGAATTATGAAACCACTGAGTCATTAAATGTTCAGTTAAGCATTAAGACATAAATCTTTGAAGTGTTTAGAATAGACTCAACTGAAAATGATAAGAGACAGAGACATTAAATGATTTAAAACGTATTAGACTTAATTGATTGTAAATATTATCAACTGTTTGAAGTACCACATTAAGGTTTATGAGATATAAATCATTTATCGGGAAATATTACGACTCTTCACAAGTGAACACTTTCTTGTAGTTATATTTTCTACAAGTTCCTGAACAACAATTAATGACATTAGATATAGCATCGACAACACAATCTGTGTTGTCTAAGATAATTGACTTTTCTAACTTAATTACTCATCAATAAAACCGAGTCAGACATACTGTTTTGAGATATAAACACCTGATTGCCATCGACAGAAAGCCAGATTGATTACACAAGGTCACGTAAGATTCTTATAGTGCTAGTTTGTAAAATTATCTTCACAATAAATATAGACAACAGATTTCAACAGATGTCTTATATCATTTTATTTGCTTTGTTGCATGGACAGAACATTCAGTTTCAAGTTAAAATTCTACCAGAAAAAAATACAGAAAAAGGATAAATCCCTCGAGACTAATAAAAACCAATTTAGTAAAGTTCGTTCAGGAGAGTCACGTGATTTCTTGTGGTGAAAGAATTTAATGACATCACAAAGAAGTGCACTTCATGCGTTTGGTTTTTCCATGTTGTCTTTTCTTGTCGGATTTCCCAATCATATGTTCATTGAAATTCTTGTATCATTAATTCAAAATAAAAATGGTAATTAAATAAATGTCTGTTGATAACATACCACACCCTAGGTAATACCTCGACTCTTTATGATGGATACATTGAAAGAGCATCGAAAGCTATTTATGTACAAAACAAATTAAAACTAAATACCAACAAGACAAGGCGATGTTCGCAGAACGCAGCCCCCGACGCAATCCAGCCACACAAGCAGAACAAGTAGAGGGTTCCAAACCAAAAAGGGACAGGAAAAAGAAGGGAGGAACATGTTATATATTATATATAAATCATTTTGCATCTTTGTGTTATATTCACACATCACAACGTAATAAAATGTAATAAAACCTTTCCTTGTTATTTGGATTTGTGTTTGTTGCTTTTTTATCGATTATACACCTCCGTTGCATCATTAGCCCTATCTATACATTTTACTTTACATTTATCTTTTTTACATTTCTTACAATTACGTATATGGCGAAGAAACAAAATACGCAAGGCACTGTAAGTAGCGACAGATCTTGTGCATATTTTAACAATAGCTGCTTTTACTCGTAAATTAATTGTTTGTTGCTTTTTGTACGCCTGTTTAAAAATAACGGGATATAAACATGTAATGGGGTCGCCAATGACATATGGGCAGGATAGCGGTATTACATTGGCAGCTTTCCGTTTTGTCTTTATATGTTTTGCCTTACATTTTTCTACATATTTGTCATCATAAATTTAGAATTTAATGTTGTGGTTTCTGCAGTGGTTTCTGCAGCGGTCTGAAAAAGTTACTAGAAATACTTTTTCAAGCAGGCAAATTGCTTTTTCTTGAGTAAACATCAATATTCTTTTAATTAATTACAGATTATTGCAAACAATCAATACAAAGAAAGATTTTGACAAAATTGTTTCTGCTGGCATTTAATAAGTAAGACAATTTAAACGTCAGCACATGTAACAAAATAAGTTTGCATACTATCTTAACATATATCTATGTCTTCAGAAGCCAACGATATTTTTACCATGTCATGGCACGTTTTAAGCTCGCAATTACGGACATACTGTTATAGTTTTCAGTTAATGACTTGGCTTGCTTATTTCTATATCACATCTTTGTTTATATGATCATGATAAGAAAATAATAACGAAACTGTTATCAAAACATTGGTGATGACATGAAGGAAACCCCATAAAATACATCGTCAAAATACTTGGAACTATAAAATCAAACTGGTAGTGCAATTCTTTTGGGTTTTTTGTTTTCTATCATATCTATTTCTTGACCTTTTCTTTGTTATTCCAAGCAGTTTTTATACAGGAATCAAGCGGTTTGGACATCAAGCTCTAGAAAAATTCTATCAGGAAAACTTGTATTCTAAATCCCTTTTTAGACTTGATTGTACTGTCACTATACAATTGATAGTTGTAGCGTTCGGAGCGACCTATGACCTTTGCTGTATCAGTGTGTCATGAAACCCAAACAAACATTGCCGTCAATGTTAGGCCGGTCTTTCTTTGCGTACACGTTTGTTGTAAAAAGATACATTTTTATAATCAAATTTGTATGAATTATTTCATAAACAAATATCCATTATTAGATATACAAACACATTTTTGTCAACCATAAACCTCTCTGTATATGAATTTGTGAACTCTGTATATTCCATCTGTAGTATTCCCAATTATAGAGAATTAACAAAATAAATCATGTATATATTTGTCAACTAACCACAGTTACTGTAATGTGATGTGAATAATTGATTTAACAAAGAAATATTTTTTCTTTGTGTTGCCATTATGTACAATTTTCAAGAAAATTAACAAACTCAGTTGTATTTTGCACTTAAAACAGCATACCAATATTCTTGCATTTTTTATGGAGGGAAATTTGGCTGAATATAAAATGCGTTACTAAGATAAAGTATCTCTGACAATGTAAGGGAAATCAGTAACCTTATTGACATATTCACTGTAGTCATAATCGATTTTATGTTAAATTCAACTTTATAATTTTATAGTGTTTGTGTGCTCTTAATGCATTTTATACAACCTTTAAATCAAATAACCAAGTGACTTCGATAAATGATTTATTCATTCACTTAAGCTTGCTATACCCCTTATCGAATTATGGCATTACCTAGCCATTCGTCCTTTCTGTCGTGGTGATTTTGATATACGGTTGTAGCGATATGATATTAAAATCTTGTCTCCTGCAAAATTATGCTGTACATTTTCTGACATAATTCAAGTGAATAACATTGCTTTGTCTTCCAGACATTAAACATTTCTCACGTACATATGTACAACTGTCTACGCAAAAATTGATATTGGAAAGCGGTTGTTTTCAACTTCTCAATAAAATACCTTATATTCTCAGATTCTTATTGGCTTATAGTCTGAATGAGAACGTCGTACGACTGTCTTTTTCATTTTTTTATCAATTGTTGACATGTGAGTGAGTTTTATCAAATGAAGCCTAACAAAAGCATACGAAAGATTGAATTTCAAAGAGAAAACATGTATTTCAAACGTCTTTGATTAGAAGTTTGAAAAAAAAACATATTTTCCTCGACAATCAGATTATTCGTTATAACAAAAAACTCAAGTCGGAAATATGACCTTGTTTCTTGTAACAAATACGTCTGGTAAATAGTTTAAGTATTACGTAAAACAGTTAAGAATAAAACATATCTTTTCTAATCAAAAGTGAAATTATAATATAAACTCGCAAGCCAATCCCAGAGTAGGTAAAAAGACAGAAACAGTTCAGCTTAATATGTAATATATAAAACATGATTAAATAAACAAACATTTTTTTGTGCAGACTACTACAGAAAAAGAGAAAATAATTGTCTTCGAATCGGGTCAAAATATTCTAATCGCCGATATTTTGTATAGAATATACGGAACGTCTTTCTTCAAATCAGGCCAAAATATTCCAATCGCCGATATTTTGTATAGAAAAACGGAACGTCTTTCTTCAAATCAAGCCAAAATATTCCAATCGCCGATATTTTCCATAGAAATACGGAACGTCACATGGGTCTTCTGACTCTTTACATTTACAAAATTATAATTTCATCATATTTCAATACACTATTTTATAGTATTAACATTGTAATTTTTACAACTATGCCTTTATTATTCAGTTCTAGATAATACGACTTAAGCAACGCGAAAAGCTGTTCGCATATACATGTATTCAATGAATTTCGTGACACAAGTGAATAAATGTACTTTTACAATTTTCATTAAAAAAAACGTTAAACACTGCAAGTAGTTCTTGTTTAGCTTATTAATAAACAATTGTTCTCATATACGGTGCCAGATATCACGCAATGTGAATATCAAGTTATATATATCTAATGACTCTAGTGATGCAACTGAAATTTATTTAGAAGTAAATGTCTTAGTACAAAGTTCTTTTTTAAAACACACTAAAAGTAGTTCATGTTTTAATTTAGCTTAAACAATTATTTCATTGAATTGTTGTATCTATTGATTAAGATTTTGTTCTTTCCAAGCAAAAGTTGATCGTATTTCAATTTTATTCTCATATCAAACCTCTCATATATCATTATAAAATTATCTTCTAAGTGTTACACTGTTCCCAAAGGGAAAAAGTCGTTATATTACCAGCTGTAATAAATGCTGTGTCACGTAGATCAAAAAATAATTACTAACTTTCTTCTTATTTTTTCAGTTTTGCTTTCTTCTTATTTTTTCAGTTGCATGCGACCTTATGTACTTTTAATATGGGAATTAAAACGCAAAGGCTCTATATTATAACCTAAGGGGAATACTAGTATTTGTGTAAATTAAAATTTAATTTTAAATCTGAAGATTTGATTGAAAACATGAATGAAGTTATTCTATAAAGTACATGAGTTTTCAAACATGTAATGATATTGAAATAAAACTGTCTCGATATTTTATGTCTGTTTTTGTGAATACATCAAATATAGTAGTAAACTATTATATAATTTTGATGAATATCATTGTATAATATATAAAATGGCAATGCTGACAACGCTTGTAACTTATATTTAATACTCAATAGTAAAATCCGCCCATGTTGTTATGAAAGGAACTTGGGCTTATGACGTCTGATATTACGTCAATAGACAAAAGATCGTCTGTAAAAAATATTCTTTTTGAATGTAGTTTTAAGAGTTTATTATGAATATATATTGATTTCATAATATGTTTTATGTGATAAGAGGAATGAAATATAATATCAAGTTTTCTTTGACCTTGACATCCTTGAAATAGAATAAATATAGATCTGAGAAACCTTTTTTTTGTCCATTTTTCGCACAAAATCATGTTCTTGTTCTTTTGCCAACTGTGTTTATAACACGGGGGGGGGAGTAGCACAAGCACACACAATAAAGTTTTATAAGAAATTATAACAGTTGTTCGTGTTTGATTTAAATATTGAACTTTTGTCACTGTTTATTTCATTCATTCATTCATTCATTCATTCATTCATTCATTCATTCATTCATTCATTTATTTATTTATTTATTTATTTATTTATTTAATTTATTTATTTATTTATTAATGTATTCATTTTTAATTGTTATTTTCATTTTTATGGGCGGGTGGTGTAAGCAAGGTTTCGTTTTTTATTTAAAGAATACTCGACAGACAAAAAAGTAAATTGAAGTCGTATCGGTAATATTCCCAAAAAGACATATTCCACGGTGCAAAATATCTAAATAATGCAAGATAATTTGGTTACATATATTGTGCAATCCATCATGATCACGTGTGACGAAATAAATGACTCGGTTTTCTGTGTTATAATGACTAAGTGGTATTATTGTAGGCTACCTTTTTTAATTCACGAGGCTTAAACAAAGCAATTACAAAATTATCAATCCATGAAATATGACATATCGGAAAATATGCTTCTGAAATATTTTTATTTTCTGTACGAATCTGATGTGGTCATAGTATTATTTTTACAATAGGTTTAGCTCTTAAATTTGGTTTGCTAATCATGGTCATGCAACTACATAATTAGATAAAGAAGCAGACGCTTGTTTTGGTTGAGTCTATTATGTTTTGTTTAGGGGGTGAGTTGTCATACACAAATTTACGATTTATATGCATTAATTATTTTCCAATGATTATTATTGTCTTAAATCCTTCTGGGATTGTTGTTTTATCAATTTATTTGTAAATAAAATTGTTATATGTCTATTAACGGCATAATTTTAATTAAAATGAAATAGGTTCACACCTACATATGTATTGATAACGTGATGGTTTAAACCAGTGAAAAAACATCAATATCATTACAGTTAGGCAGAGAAAAAGTTTGCAAAGAAAAAATCGATAATCTTTATGTAGCAAACAAACTTTGAATTGCAAGTATTTTTTCATATCTTTTCGTTAGGATAAACTGTGCGAATATGGCTGCCATTTACAATATCAAGTGAGTATCCCAAGCACCACCGCGACTAAGCATAGCTAACCTCGGCGCGTCGCAAAGGATAGAAAAATACCTTTTTCATATCTTATTTACAAATTGTGTCTTTCGGGGTTTTTATCAATCAATAACCAATAATGATGTTAATATGAATAAATAATCATATATCAAATCTGCGATCATGATTTACAATGAAATTCTACCTTTAGTGTATTGAAAATGGTTTTAATTTCCTGTAATTTTATTTGTAATTATGCTTCAAAGCAGTCAATTGTAGCCAATTAAACTCTTCTATTTAGTCAAAATTTTAAATCTCCTTTCTATAATTGTTTACATCTTTATCATCCAAACACAATAAAGTAAGATGATCTAGTACAGTAAAAAAGCATAAGTCCAATTAAAACTAGCATGTACATGTATTTAACTTCGTACAAATAACACTCAAGGCAAAACTGGCAAAAATATCAACCATCTGTTTGGTACATGTCTTAAAAACAGGCTCTCATCCATGTAATACTCCATTTGAAGGTCTTTAAAATCTTGGGATGAAGAATTAATGTATGCAAAAATTCAACTCTTTTCTGTGTTTCTTCTAAAATAGTTGAGACCTTTTCTGACAGTATTGTGCACTGTATGTAGACAGCAAGATTAAAAGTAAAGCAAATCGATGTCATCTGCCTTCAAACTCTCGTTGACCTTTCTGCGAATGGAGAGCTGTTAGCTGTTGCACAGCCAAAGTGAACAGCTTTCAAACACCTTAAGTCACCTCTCACTCTCACCTTTCGTCTGCATTACTGTCCATAACATAAGAACATAATCTACATTTTCATTTATTGAGAAATGGTCTTATGGCTTCTTAAATGATGTATGATGCTTTTGATCTTGACGAAGAGAACTACTCAGCAATTGCACACTTAAACAACTTCTGAAACAATCTGTCAAGGTCATCACATGATCTAAATGAAAAATCAGAAGCCTCTACTTTAAAACACTACAACAGCTCAGTTTCCGTGACATGATCAGGTTGACTTGTAAATACAAGCATTTGCCTCTGTTCACAATTGCTTGAGTTGACAGTAGATGGTTTATTAGATGAACCTTCTCCCCCAGACGTAAGCAGTTGTAGCCACATATTTATCATCTTGATTGCTGAGCACTTTAAGGGAAGTGTGTGTCAGAAGTTACAGATTTACTATGCTGGTTTACCTGAAACACATTGAAATACTTTAACCTTATTGTCATCCTTCTAATCTGGAATCCTCGTTAAGCCACTTGCCACTCCGTTGAGTATTACCTCCAGACATTGTGTCACCGTTATAAGGTAGTCAAAGGCATGATAAACATGGAATGTCTTACCTTTCTACGCAGATAATCAATGACAGACCAAACAAGTTGAAATGTTTAAGTTATGTGTATCTAACCCTGCCATTAGACTTATGTGCTGCAAATATAAACTTAACATTTGATAGCACAAACTGTCTTGCAGTGTGCTTCAATTCCATAATGAATTATTGAAGAGCAGACATTGTCCCTTCAGTATGTAGGCAAGTCTCTTAGAAAAACCTGACAATTTGGTAAATAAAGGTTATAACTTTCATAAAACTTCATTTTATTTCTTAATCAGATATGATATATCTGCACAAGTCTGCCATCTTACTACTCCTTTTGAAGTTATTATCTCACAAGACTTGTCTTAAATTTCATCATTGGGGAGTTTTTGAAAAAAAAAACAATTGATGTAACTAAAAGACCTGTGTCCTTATGTTGCTCTGCCTTGCAAGGTGGCAAGGCAGATGATGAAGAGGCGCACAGCAGCACTGTCTGAATTATTGTGTGCAGAGATACATATTATCTTACCTGTTAAACAAGAAGCCGAAAGCAGTACCACGTGCCAGGGACTTTAACAAAATCATCATGGCAAAATATGCACTATTCGGACAAACGATATGCAATTAAGTATCTGCATGAGCTGATACAAAGTTCCCTTGACAAAGTAAACGAAATATTTTTTTTTCTTGCAAAATTATATTTATTTTAATTCTAACTTCAAAAATCAAAGCAAGTAAATACTATGTTATTTGTTCGAGTTGCATGGGTGCTTATTATAGTGTAAATTGTAACATAGCAGTTAATGACTGGTATTTTCAAATGGCATTTTACATGCTACGCAACACACAGGAAATATCTTGCATTTGAGTTCATTAACACAAAAGAAATTACATATGTAACAAGCATCCACAAAGAATGTACATCTCGAAAGTACTATTGCAACATCAAAAGACAGAGAATGAGAGTGTGTCATCAAGTTTCAACACATTCCCGTGAAACAATTCAATAAAATGGCCCCAAATCACATATTATACGAATCATTGTAATGATCTTTATTTTGTTAACCAAATAACATTTTTGATAATTATATACAAATATGTAGTTGCTTAGTATTGGAACGTTGGGAGTAAGCTTGTTTTGTTTCCAGAAGCAAGCCTGTGATATCTATGTATTAATATAATATAAATAAAGAAGGACAATCCAAATGTGACAGTGTTGTATTGGTACCGGGAAAGGGTTCAGCACTTTTAAAATATGTAAATAAATCATCCATATAAATATATAAAATATTCTTCAATTTCGAGTTTGCTTTCTAAAGAAACTGATACATTTTATCCATGAACTAGATAGAAAAATACGCATAATCTCAATATTGTTAAATCGGCGTGTGACCGAATTGTATTGCAGATGTTCTTACTATCCTTTACAAAAATGTATGTTGTTCCGGTACAAATAAAGTAATATTTCACATTGTACTCGGTGTTCAATGATTGTTTCCCATACTTAACACACGTTTTCTTGTATTCATTAACATGATTAAGGGAGGGTTCTTGAAACCTCTTTTGTGTATAACTATTATGTAAATAATCATATTAAATAAGCCCACCTTGTAGATTTTAATTTTTAAAATTGATAAGTCTAAATTGGGGACATTGTCCATAGGTAATTCAAATTGTAAAATGTAATATTTGGATACTCTTATGAAAATATTTTCATGAAAAAATGTTGATTATATTCTAAGTGATTTAGTACCATTTTATTCTAGAAGAATAATTTATTATCTTGAAGATTTTTAAAATCCGACCATGTATCGCACACTTACAAGACATCCATATATAATTTTTAGTGCTTTATTGTCATGTATGTTACGAAATACTTTCAACGTAGAAATGTATGGTATTACACAGACATTTTTTGATAATGGACCAATTCCCATGAGAACATAAACAAAATATTTAAAATAAAAATTGTTGTTATAGAGAATATGTAAAATACCTGATAATTAGATTCTTGCCATTGTCCAATATTTAAGTATTTCTGTAAATTTAAACATATTTATTTCCGAGAATATATTACATGCACAATTTACATTATACCCATTTCAAATATTCTTACAAAATAGGATAAGATTTGAAGACAAAGTGTTTTATACAATTATTCTCTTATTTCTTCTGTTATAAAATGTAGCATATCATTTTGACGAGAGGTTCAAATGACTATTGCGGCAATTACGTGTGTCAACTTACCACGCAAGTTTTATGTGAGTAATTGATTTAACAAAGTCAATTTTCTTCCTTTTACTGCCATTATGTATAATTATCTACAATATAAACAACGCCAGTTGAGTGTTAACATACGTATCGTTAATGGCGGAAAATTTATATGTATTGGAATTACAAAGATAAATTGTAAGGGACAATATATACAACAATAGGAGATTTATAACATTCATCAATTATAAAATATTTGTCTTTTAGCTCCATGCTTTGAATATTCGATCACATTATAACAAAATCTTATACTCTTATGCCGTTTTGAACCTTATTAACCTTTGTTATAAAAGATCTATGTGTGCTCAGTTACATATTCTTTTCCAATTTTAGCACCATAAAATAACTGTCAGAGTACAAAATGTACATATATTTTATTGAAATACAACAAATGATAATCTGTGGTATATTTATGTATTGACATTTTACAAGAAGTAGAAGACACACAAAAGAAACTTGACCATGTTTTTTCTCTCGATTTTTACAGTTTTTACGTTGACAAATTTTAAATGGATAGGGAAACACTAGATAAGTTTATGTCAAAAGTCTCTCAAAATTAATCTACGTTTGTCTGACAGACACTGTTTAATAGAATTTAATAAAAAAAAAACAAACTTGATTTACATCGGAAAATGTCTTCCATAACGAAACCTTTTTTCGGGGATAATATACATAAAAGCGGGACACTTATCAGGTCCGTCCAACATGTGCAAAGTAGGCATAACTCAATTGATCGTGAACAACTAATTTAATATCATAAACTATATAAAACTGTTGGCAGTTTTACAAAACTAAAATTATACATAATTCTACTCTTGGTTTTAAATAATTAATATGTTTTATGTATAGGGAAAATGTTTCTTTATCTTAAAAGTTAAGAAAATAAGATATATTGCAAGTTTAAGTGTTTCTAAGCATTAGGAAACAAGATAAAATATAATTTCTTTGTTCGTGGAATATATTATTTATGAAGCGCAATAAAAAACTAAAACTCCATATTAAATTTTCCTAAAAAATTCTCTGAAATGAAATATAGGTCATTTTGAGATTCAAATTCTAGCTCTTTGATTCATAATCACATTTTTAGTTTGGCAAGTCTTATTTGTGATCAGACGCTTAAGAAAACTGTAAGCAAATAAAACATCTTTTATCAAAAGAAATAATGGCATAAAAATGTATTTGAAAACAAACATTTAATGATGACACAACCCTTTTCTTAATTAATAAAAACATTTGGATATTCTCAATATTTTCTTTATATCATTTGCATATAATGATGCATTCAATCAAAGTTTGTATGTGGTATAATTTTTACGTGTAACTTATTGGTAATGTTTGAGGTTTACTTACATGTACAATGTACATGAAAAAAACGATGTTATACATGATGTATCATACAAGGTAAACATACATGTTTACAGACAGATTCAAAATTTAAACACAACAACAATGTATGCACATCAAATAGAGGAAGGTTTGACAGTGTGTCTTTAAACGTACGCGGTCTGAAGACGTGGGAATTTTTCAAAATATACGAGTACGTCTAAATGCACTATAAGCAACCATTTTAACATAGCACATTACTGGTAATGTGAAATGTGTAAATACAGAATAACATATGTGCGTTTTTTCAACTGTGTTGCTATGAAAATAATACTAATGGGTATCTTGGTGGTTCTAAGAAATTATTGATGTTGCCCAAAAGGAATTTAAACAGCAACTTATGTATAAAATCAAATGTTACCATTCATTTGTTGAATATGCGCCACAATATGCTTTTGACAGAAAGAATTGGAAAGATTTAGATAGTATTGTGAGCTGTTAAAATACATAGAGGATATTGAATGAGTGTAGGTTTAATACTAAATTTATTGAACGAGTTGAATAAAATCATATTATGCGAGCCTCTGGCGAGCATAATATTGTTTTATTGAACGAGTTCAATAAATTTAGTATTAAATCTACACGAATATAATATTCTATTTATCACATATATAAAATAAGAACGGTAAACTGTTAACAAAAGTCATTTTTCTTTGACGAGCCTATAGTGTAACGCTAATATTAGCGCGCTTTAACGTTATGTTTATACTGCAAATGACGTGACGTCAAAGTGTTATTACACTAGTGTAATATTGTCTAGTGTAATATCGTTTTTATTAAATGGCTTTATTACACTCCTGCGCCGCGGTTTATGTGATAAATCAATATAATAAGTAATTTATATACTGAGCTTTATTTATTATTTAATATATTCTGGTATAATGACAATCACAAAAGTAAAAACAAAAACAAAAATAAAAGTATATCGCATAGAAACAACTAATGCCAAAAGGATAACGTAGAAGAATATCTATCTGTAATTGTATCATAGTTTGGAGACCTTTCTGTTGAAAATGTGTCAGGGTTAAATCGAATACATATACATGCACAGTGCGGTAACTGGAGTGCGGGTATTAGTTACCCGCACTCCAGAGCATGCCCATTGATTGGCTCATTTTTGCCGGGGTTTACACATTGTGACGGCAGAGAAAGGGAAAGCGACAGAAATGTCATATTCAGATGTTCGTTCATAGGTTCATTTTTGCCGGGGTTTCATATTGTGACAACAGGGAACGTGCTTTTATGTTTGACTATGATACAAAAGAGAAAGAACACCAAAACACTTGGCAATCTGATTAATACTCGGGGGCTACGCCCCCTCGTACAAATCAGATAGCCTCGTGTTTCGGTGCTCTTTCTATTACTTAATACACAGAAACCTTTCTCACATGTGGTAAATTTCATGTAAAAATGTCGAAATATATTTGACTTAAAAATAAATTCATATAATTTTATTTATCACATCATGAAAATTGACAATAAAGAAAAGTAAATAAATATAAAAAGATCTAGTCTAGACTTGATGGATGCTGATTTATGAAAAACACTGAATCATTTGATGTTCAGCTAAGCATTAAGAGACATCTCTTTGATGTATTCAGAATAGTATCAAATGAAAAATGATAAAAGACATTAAATCATGTAAAATGTATAAGGCTTGATTGTAAATAACATCGACTGTTTGAAGTGCCACACTATGGTTTATGACATTTAAATCATGTAACGGGAAATGTAACTTCAAGACAAAGACGAAGGTCGTTCTTGTAAGTTATTCGACAAGTTTCTGAACAAGTGATTGAGGGTGAATGACGTAAAAGAAAAGAAAATATCTTCAAAAAGATGTTTGCCTTTATATGATAATGAAAATAAATTACATCGATTATGTAATGTAAATTGTAGGCATAATGAATATCAAAACAGTAGAAAAAAAGAACGGAAGAGAAATCGCTTAGAAGCTGTTAATGCCGGAAAAAGTTAAAACCTTTAGTCAAATCAAACTGTAATAAACACACACCAACACTCCTGGCATGTGATTAATTACATGTCATAACATAACAGAATATACTTGCCATTAATAATAAATTCTCGTAATTATAAGGTTTTTGAGATGAAAACTTACATTTATATTCAAACTTAAAAGAAGATCTAGTACAACATGTATGCAATATCACATAAGGAAAATTGACATACAATTATAATGCTACTAAAAATGAGACATGAGTTAGACTTTATTCGAGATGGAAATAGATGCTGATTTATGAAACTGCTGAGTCATCAAATGTTCAGCCAAGCATTAAGAGACATATCATTGAAGTGTTTAGAATAGACTCAACTGAAAGTAATAAGAGACATTAAATTATCTAAACGTATTAGAAATAATTGATTGTAAATATCATTAACTGTGCCGCATTATGGTTTAAGGGGTATAAATCATTTATCGGGAAATGTTACGACTCACCATGCATATTTCTTGGAGAAAAGTGAAGCGTTATATAAGCTAAGCAACCGTATAAACTAAGACTGAATTACGTTTGATAAAAAAAATAGATAAAAACGCCAAGCTATTGTTACAAACTGTTTACAAGTAATACCTTTATTAATAAGTAAACAAGTAAAATCATATTAAACATTTTAGCATGGTAACATACTAAAGCATTAAACACTGTTATGTATCTGGTAAGGCAGACATATACAAATAACGCAGGAATTGTGATAAAGTAACACAGAACTGTGCAAAAAGATGTATATGATCGACACGAGCACGAGTGAAAGTAAATGAACCAATTTTTTTAAAATGTAAATCAAATTGAAAAGAAATGAATTAGCGCATACGGTTTCTGAGACATTATGTTTTAAACATCATACAAATATTTTAATGAACGCGTTTATCTTTCAAGATCATTGGTGAGAATGACGACCTTTCTATCGTACTGAATGCGACATTTTTTATTTGTTGATATCATTAAAACATATAACATTGTGGATTTAGATATTCGATGTATTCGCCAAAGTACGCAGGTCATAATTATAACACTAAAATTTAATTTAAATGTGACGGAGACCATTTTCACTGGGTAACGCCGAATTCGCGAATCATGCTTTGCAGAAACGTAAGAAACCAATAGCTTGGCAAATGTCTTAGATATACCGTTACGAAGAAAGTATTATTGTGCTTAATGTATATATTGACGAAACACAAACGTCGCCTTCAAAAGCGGAAGCCAGGTCGTCATGGTCACGAGTGATCTTAATTTTTTTAAGGTTAACATATTCCAGGAAATATTTTAAATGCTGTTTACAGTATAATGTCATAGCAGCCGTTTGCGCTCATACAATTCTTTAGAATTAGATTACGATAAAATAATTTTATCTTTTGAAAGAATATCACGGCGTCTTTTAGAAAGCTTTGTCACGTAATATGAATCCGAAGACGCTGGCGCTGATCGAACCTACAGCGATTGAGAGCCATTTATATTCAATTATTGACTAAGTAGGTGTGTGTTTTAGATATGACGCATTTGTTAATAATCCTTTATATTAGAATGACGAGCATATGTTGGTCTTTAAATGGAATGTTCCTTATAATCTTTTATGAAACTGCTAATTTTGACAGAGATAACACTGAAGAAACTCATTAACTTGCAAACTAGATTTATTAAAAGTTAACACCGATCCTCCTTTTTGCCTTTGTTCTTTATATAGAATAAGTCCATTCCTTACAAACAGATAGTTGAATGACTATGCAAGTTTCCACGATATCTTTTTTATTTCTTGTTCTTTTTTTATTCTGAAATCAGAAACTTATTCTGTCATGGTTTTGCATTTCTGAACATTTAGCATTTAACATTATTAAGCTGGCATAACCTCATTAAGCTGGTTTCAATATGATATGATATGATATGATATGATATGTTTTATCGTGTAATGATCAAATGGAAATATTTTTCTCTCTGTTCTTTTTCTGTTCAAACAAAAAGTTGATATTGAATGAGTGTAGCTTCAATACTTAATTTATTGAACGTGTTTAATAAAGTTAGATTCAAAAAGAATCATATTGAATTGACACATTTATAATATATTTAACATTTAGCGCGTCTCTACAAACTGTGGTTCAATACTATTTTGACGGGTATGTGATAAATATTGTTTTAGCCTTAAATGAAACGAGCACTAATAATATGTTGGGCCATCTTTTTTTGGTTTGATGAATGTTCGTGTGCGTGTGCACCTGTGCGTGTAATATTCACAAACTCCTTTCCTGTCAGAAAAAGACAGAATTGAACTTTATTATTTATAAACAAAGATTGTGCAAAAAAAATGAATACAATAACACATAGATCTTACAATATTCAGTCGTCACCTGCTTTTGATTTCCCAAACAATACGTTTATATACAACACTATGAAATATTCCACAGTTTACAAGACATATTTAAATAATCTTTTTAAAAAGCAGATGAAAACAAAGTACCATTTGTGAATACTCTGGAGGATGATTAACTGCACTGCAAAGAGACCCTAGACTGTTGAAATTTTTTCAACGCGTTATACAATTTCCGCAATTATGTTCAATGTTCATTCTATAAGAACCCATGTTGCAACAGATTTCCTTTTGGAATGATAATGTTAATATCTATTCCTTGCAAACACTTACCTATTTCAACTCTATTGCTTATATTCTATCAGAAAAAAATCGGTTTTGTTGAGATAAATAAATCCCAGATGTGCAAATTTCTCATTAGGATACAATTGTCTCTTACTTACTGAATAAATACGTAAGCAAATGTGTTCGACATTATAGCCTCTACATTGATATTGTAGAGTCACGTGACCTCTTGCCTTTTAAGAAGTTCTTGACTTACATTCCTTTCCAGAAAATATTATCTTAAGTACCTGCAACAAAAAGATTCAGGTCAAGAGAATGAAACAGATGGTGACTAACTACCTACTTTTCAGAATCCAGAACTAAAAAGGATGCGTTGTAGTGTGTAAGATAGACTCGTTAGACGTTCTTTCTTATCGTAAAACTCTTTCATTTTTATTAAAACCGTACGTGTTCTTGTAGAATTGGTCAGTGATTATATGGCCAGCTGTACGTGGCGTTTGAACAAATTGTCTACCAGATCTGAAAAACAAAAATGTGTACATTTTTTTGTTCCAATATGAGGTTCTCTTGGTTATACAGTAACGTTTTTTATCTTTTCGCTTCTTAAGTCAATTACATGCCTTTCTCTGCAGATAAAACATGTGTACCCATGTTACGTTAGAGATAACCCAGTTTTGACAGCTTGTGTATCCCAGGCTTTGCTTGCTTCAGATCCAGAACTAAAAAGGAGCGTGTATGTAAAAGACTCGTTAGACGTCTTTCTATCGTAAAACTCTTCCATTTTTTAAAAAACCGTGTTCTTTAATTGGTACATGCAGTATATGGCCAGCTGTAGGGGTTGAATAATGTTTACCAGAGGAAATATTGTGTCATGTCAATTATGGTTCCTTGTTATACAGTAAATTATATCTTTGCTTTTAAGCCGATACATGCTTCTCTGCGTAAACATGTGACCATGTACGGTTAGATAACCAGTTTTGAAGCTTTTATCCAGGCTTTGCTTGCTTCATTTGCTCCTTGAACTTTAATTTATAAGTTACCGATCTTACCTTAAAACAAGTCTGCAGCCTGTATGAATTATACTAAGATTTACATTTACTCAATACTCAACTACTGTTTGCCAAAGGACGATGCATATATTTGTTGCCAAATTCCAAATAATTCAAATACGATCGATTTATTCAGATCGTATCATTTGAACAGGTATGAAAGTACGTTAATGAATAATTACATTCATATTTCAACAATCCAAACAATAGGCTGAATATTCTAAACATATCTAAAAACGAATATATCGATTCCTTATAAGATTTATGATAAGTTATTTATGAGTTTTTGTCACATATTTGTTTTATATAGTATTACAAACATTATGCTAAACAGCAAAACTTTACAACCTTCTAGCCACTTTTTTCAGTTGTTAAATCTACGATGTGAATCATTTATGGCTGTTCATTGGGTATAAATATCTCGAAGATGAATTTAACCTACAGTAAAAATTACAATAGAAAATGCCAACGGTACCGTTAGGCATACTTCCGATACTATTCATTGATAATATGCAAAGAAAATCCATTTTCGGTAATCATTCATTCATTCATTCATTCATTCATTTAACGTTTTATCTAAATTATACAATACACAAAAGCCATTTCAGACTATAACTGGACACAATATTGTCGAACAAATAAATAACATTGTTTCTGTTGAACGTGTTCCTTTTCTTTTGCAATAGAAAAAGTAAAAAAAAAGAATTTTCGAAACATTTTTTGACTTGAAGAAGAAACATCAAACATATTTGTAAATTTCTATAAAAGGTGTTTCCACATTCTTTTTCAGAAACAGAAAGTAAAGCCGTATTTTATATTTCAATCGCACGACATATTGAATGGCTCCATATAACCTGGTTTTAATATTATCTTAACTTTAAAATATGAGAACATATTTACAAATAATTGTAAGCAGCGGTATTTTCTTTTGATTAAAAGGTATTGATTGTTTTTAATTAATTTCTGCAAACATTACTGCAATTGTATGCTTAAACTGTGAAGTTACCTAAGACTTAACAGAGATCTGTATTTGACACCTGTTGCTGAAAGTTAGTATTGATTGCACGCGCCGATCCCCGCTCATGCGCAGTAACAACAATCTGTCTGTAGCAGACGATAGGAGTTAGTTGACAATAAGAAAAGTGACACTGTGTATACTTGAATGACATCAAGCTGAGGATAATTTCTATTGAAATGGCGGAAAAGCGAGTACCTATGTTGGAGAAAAAGGAAAGCAAGAATAATTTCTTGCGCCAATTTCGAGATAAGGAGACTAGGGAGTTCAAACAAATATCTGCAAGTCAATTTATGGAAGTATGGAACCATTACGATAGCGACGGTAAGTTTTATATACATGATTTTTTAAAAACAAATTAAAACTATGTTTGCTTAACAATTTAATAACAAATAAAATGGAGGAAACAAATCAATGAAATAGTGTTTGTTTTCTCGGCAGTTTTTTTCCGGAGATATTTGTTTTATAAATATTGAATAGGTGAAAGTGTTTTCACATGTATTATTGTATTATGTTGACATGAAAGTGGATACAAGTTATTGACATTTTCACTTACGAAGGCAATATCGTTTTATTTGTTATCAACAATTTTATTTAAGTATATAAAGAAACCTCTGGTGCTGGTATGTATAATATAGGTCAGACTGTCAACAAATATGGTCTTTTTCCAAAGGTTTTATTGCTAGTTTTATGGCAGTGGTATTGTTCTGAAGTCTAGACTTCGCTGCAAGAAATCTTTCATAGATCAAACATCGAGAAGTGGCTTTTAAAATACAAGATTAGACCTGTTGAATATCTTTTCTAAGAGAAACCACTTTATGGCGTATTATTCACCAGATCTCATTATGATCATTTGATTTTACCATATGTTGCCTGCGTTTGTTTTCCATTTTAACTTTGTATTGAACGCACCTTAAACGCTACAAGATTTATTATCATGCTTTACGATTTATTAGACATGGCGAACTTTTTTTTTCATTTTGCAAGGTATTGCTTTGTGAAAATGAATGAGCAACAAAAGGTAAACAACGGGACCAGAACTAAAGTCTAATTTCTTGTATAAAAAAGAAAACAACAAGACGAAACAAAAATATATCAACGCAATTAATAACATATTCTAAGCGTTTCATTTCCAAGTACTCTTTTAAGGTCAAATTAATTTTGTATTTATTAATAATTACATTTTACAATGTCTTTGTAATAGGATAAGATAATAAATTTTATTTAAATTCAGTAACTTTATTTGTGTAAACATACAAATAAATATTACCTATTAACTGTATACAATAACACATACCCGACCGAACAAATACTCTTTTACTTTAATGATTGAACTTTGATTTTAATTTTCTTCAAATTGGTAAGATATCATATCTTATTCTTGTCACATTATTTTTGTATTCTTGTCACATTATTTCTGAAGTATAATAGTTTACATGTTGAATATTTCATACAATAACTTTACATTGAATTAGTTACCATTTATATATAGTTCTGCCGAGTGAATGCACATTATCCTTGCTTTTGAATATGTTTTAATCTCTACAAAAAACAAAAACTAAATTGCTCAAATGGTATTTTGTCAATACTAACAAAACATTAAATAACATTAGATTAAATTAGCAAGATAATTAACAATAATAATTATATTAAACTTCATTCAAAGTTATTTTAATTAGGCTTAACGTGAAACACCATTGGGAAAGTGTTTGCATGGCAACATTCATCGATGTTACATGCTAGAAATAAAAATCCTAGAATGTGGGACAACAGATTTAGAAATGAATTCAATTTGCACTTAAGAAATTGGAGAACAAAAATGGAATTGAAAGAAATGGTCATTAAGCTATTGTTGATGCTATCAACGCAGAAATCGCTAGGTGCCTAAACCGACGAAAGTGTTCTTAGCACTCATCTATTATATATAGAGAATCAATTGTTCCGTTAAGGTTGAAAGCTGATATACTTATTAAACATTCATTCCTTGTCAGTGACTGGCAGTGCTTTATTGTTTTCTTCTGGATTAGCTTGGTAGAAAACAATCAAAACATTTAGAGCATTGAATTTCATTATTACGTCTTTGTTGCGTACATTTTTTCTAGAATGTTCACTGCAAATACACAACAAAACTTTTTTTAAATGATTGCAAATGATAACATCATAATGTCTGTATTGTTTTTAAAAAATCTTTTATAGAGTTAATGTTTCAAATTGCCATATCAAAATAATGCTATTGAATTCGTGCAATTAATTTATTTTGAAACATAATATAATTAAATTTAGCTTCATAAAGAAACACAAAAATAAATGACTATCAAATAATGAAGATAAAACGCATGTTACTGAAACCTCTTAATAATTGACAATGGTAGACACTTGATCATACTTAGAACAAACCTGGTTTATGATAAACATAAGCAAAATTGCTATAACACCTTGTAGATAATTAACTCAAAGGTGTCTATTTTGTGGATTCTGCTTATTTGAGCGGATTCGTCAGAATCAAGGAAAAATGTAACAACTTTCGCACCAGAAGCAGACATGTCTAAACGAATACTTGCCACCAATGGTCATAAAATCTGGTAGAAATAAATGCCACTTCCGAGTAACTTCAGTATAAACGCTGAAGAAGGGTGATTTTCTCGAGAGTAATGACAACAAAAGCAATTAATGAAATTAATTTGCAGAATTGATTTTCTTTGAGTTAGTTCAAGAGAGACAATAGCATGCCCAACATATCTCGTGTGTCCTTACATTTGATAAGATATCATTATGTCTTCAGATGAAAACCGTGATCTAAAGTCTCACATTTCATTTGTTTGATTATTAAGCACAAACAGAATTTAAGAAATAAAATGAATTCTATGTTCAAATGACAATTATACGCGTAAAGCAAAGTGAAATATTTATTTACACATTGCGCTAACGAAAGTAGTCCGATATCAGAAATAAAGAAAATACAGTCCTTGATTCGGAAACTAAGTGTAATATAAAGCTTTGCAGAAATAGGTATTTTTCATTTCAGTCTCTTGCGGACAGAAGAGACAACTGTATCCTCTCTTAAAAATTTTTGTCCAAGATTTAAGGAATGTTATATTTAAAACTATATGATCTTTACGAACATTTACAATAATTATAAAATGATAATTTATCTTATTATTTTGAAGCATTATTTCTTAGTCGTGAACTGCCTTTTGAGTTTATCTATTTATCCTATAGTTTTTCTCCAGTATTGCTGAACACAATGAGCATATTAAGTATCTGTGCAATATTATTTAATCTCTTTTAAAAAACATCTTCGGTTCTTTATAAAGAAGCATGCCAGAGGTCTTTACACGATTCACTTGGTCATATAATAGGGCTTCGTGATATTGTAACTATAGTGTCACGTTTTTCGAAACATGAAAAAATAAAACGCAATTCAAAAAACAATAATCAATTTATACATATTAAATTATTACAACCGGAATGAACCACTGTTCGTAGTGTAGTGAATAATATAACGTAAATGATATTTTTCGATTTTTCCTTTTACCGATTTGTTCACCTCCGTTTAAGTAAAATCGTATTTTGAAGCGGAACATGCGCATATCAATTTTTGTAGTCTGATTCTAATGACTTTAAATGGGACTGGATTTCATTAACTTGAAACTGATACGCAAAAAATAGAGCCGCCAGCAATCATTCTCATGACCTCTCAAAATGAGATCACACTGAAAAACGCCTTCTCATGTTGCAAAAAAAATGTACTATAGCACCAAACAAAGAGCGGTCAACATTGATTACAATATTATCAGAAATTACTCGATATTTTTGGCTCAGTCCTTCAAAATCACAAATTAATTTTTAGCACACAGTTGTTGATACATACAGGTCACTTACAAGCGGCTGAACGAAATCAAAATGTCAATATTATAAAGAGGCGTATAAGAAAAAATAATAAGATTTGAAATCTGCGGAGAAATACTTAATTCAATAAACTGCCATATCACAGCTGATGCACTATTCGGTTTTTGTGTTGTTGATCTTGCAAGTGTGTCAAGGCATTTTCTTATAATTGCGACAACTATAATATCAGTAAGGGAAATATTTTAACAGCAATTCATGTGTTGTTAAGGTTTTTGAAAAATAAAAAGAATACAACGAATATGAGCTTTAAAGTGAGCACCTTAACGTACTAATAGAATAGTTTATATGCTGAAATACAAAAATAAACATCGCAAAAAAAGGATTTTTTGTACTTTATACTTTTTTAAATACTAAATTGAGTAAACCAAAGAATCGTGTTATTATGACCATAATTTTCAGAAATGATTGTGGGTAATACTCATCTGTTCGTTTATCAAGAATTTTTGCTTCTGCTTAATATATGAGAGGTTGTCACACATTTACAGTATAACAAAATGTAAAAATCGATAACATTTCCTTATACTAAAGACTGAAACCTACTTAGGCGGTGCCTGGGGGAGCTGAACTGCATTAACAAATACTGCTAGTGAAACCAAGTTGTTACGAGGAGATGCAAGGGGAGAGTAGTAGGCTTTTGTGCATTAATAAGTACTGCTGGTTAAAAAAGAAAATATCAAACCGACTCGGCATTTGTCACCAATTGAATATAGTTTAATAAATTTTCGAGGTATGCATATGTACGAACATAAAAACATAAGTATTTGCTCAGGATATTTGATGACAAACTACTGAAATCGAAAAGTACACATAAGTAGAACGCGTCGAAACATTGTTGTCGACAACTTGTTTTATGACACTTAATTAATATAGGAATAAACTGACTCCGTGTCTTACTTCAGAATGGTGGTGACAGTTGGTGTAAAAGTATTGAGATGATACTAATTATTGGAAAATATCTGACGTGCTGAGAATTCTTTACTTCGTGTTTGGGTTAAATCTGTATTTGTGTGATTAATTCGCTAGAATATTGAAGAAAAAGCTGATAAGATAAGATAAGATAAGATAAGATAAAATAAAAGATAAGATAATCTTAATTTAAAGTCAGTTTCAATAAATATAATAACACTAGCTAAAAAAGCTATTTTCCGACATAACAGACTATCCCTTTACATACAGACTTGGTTTCACTAGCAGTATTTGTTAATGCAGTTCAGCTCCCCCAGGCAACGCCTAAGTAGGTTTCAGTCTTTAGTCAAACTGCATACAAATTAAATAGATTATTCATCTGTGATAAAAGCTGTAAAATAATCTATATAAATATACATATATATATACAAATGTATATGTAAAACCGTGCTTCTTGTCATAGGCAGTGATGGGAAGCGCATCAGATATATAAATATCTTATAAGGCAAAGTACAAATAAGGTATAAAATTCTTTGGGAATATACCGTCACCTTAGTGAGAGTAACTATGTTCTGTTATTGCACTAAGGAGATGATATATAATAGTTGTCATACGCATAAGCATTGACAAATGTTTTAAAAGATTTCGGGGTGCAACTGTTTTTATTGAAATAGAAATTGAAAAACGCGATAAGACTTTTGAGTAGCTGATATTAAAGTACTTAGTTTGAAAATTGATATAAGATATGTGGGTTGCACTTTGATTTGCTGTACGTTATGTCTGCTTATGGATAAAAAGCAGACAATTATGATTTATTTTCAATTTATGTGAAAGAATGAAAAATAAAAAAAGTGAAAGACAGTTTTTTTTCTTTCTTTTTATAGATCATAATTATTTCAAAAAGCAATTAATTCAAGAACATTCTCGTCCCTGTGTTGTTATATTTCTGTTAATTCCATTTAAACATGCAATAATATTCAAATATAAGTAAAGATATAAAAAAAAGTCCATTTCTTTACATTAACATACTATATCGATCTGCGTCGACGATTTTTGTTTTGTTTTTGTTTTATTGCTATCAAAGGATCTCCCTTAACTAGAAATATTAAACAAAATTAATTTGCATACATGGGAATTAAACAAGCTGCCGTCATAATTTTAATGTTTAGTTTTTATTTTTGTTTTCAGTTATTGAATGAACCGTATGACTACTAAACCAAAATCAATATCTGTAACATTACTGCTGGCATTTTTATCGTTTTATCGTTCATTCTAAATGACTGTTTTAGTGTCTAAGCCGATACTTAAGTCCTTATCAGATGTTAAAAAAACAATACAGGAAATAAATCTGAATTGACAATAATTAAAATGCACAACAGCGTGTTCTTACTTGTCGGTCTACCGTTGTTTTAATCCGGCTCCAGCGATTATATCTTTGTTTGGCCTCTGAAGTTCACTGCAATGGAAATGGTAATTGGAATAAACATTAGGTTGGCATTTACAATGTTTCTGCTTCGAATATGAAACAAAACACGACACTAGAGCTGAAACGCTATAACAATCAAACGGTTGTGTAATTGTGGCAGCGTTTTAATTAGTTCATTTATTATAAATAAGAATCAAATGTTCCATGAAGTCTGGGTGCAACATAAACTTTTATTTAAGAGAAAGGTTTTTTTTTTTGTTGATTCTAGGTTGATTTTTCTGGTTCGACAAGAAAAAAAACAATAGTATTTCAAACATCTCCAATGGAATTGCAATTTGATATAATATGGTATAAAGCTATATCTTTTTAAATATGTTTTATAAAATTTATAAACAGTAAACTTATATTGTTTACGAAATCTTATTGTCGATTCTTAACATGTTGTAACAAAGAATGTCTCTGTCATATAAATACTGTAATACAATTTGAAAAAAAAAAATACTCGTAACTATGTGCAAAGTTATCACCAATTCCACTATGGTATTTTCTGTAGTGAGTAGGGGTTTTAATAAACACTAGCAATCAGTCGAATAGTACCTAGCTACAGTGTCTAGTATCTACAGATAACAAATAAGAGCAAAATTGTTCCTTGTGTTATGTACCGTTTAGTGCCATAATCTATATACAGTGCATTTTGCTGCTTCAACATTGCTTGGTTAGTATAATGTAAACAAAGAAGAAAAAACCCTGTCGAGTTCAATCCTATGCTCAAATTGAACTTAGAACTTTAATACTTTTTAAATATAGCTTGTATGCTACTCTGTTATTTACTAGTGTCTTTATTTTTCAAACATACATTTATGTAAATTTATTTTCCATGCTTTATTATAAATGCTTTTAATCTTTATTTCAATAAAATAATCATACTACTGCCTATAGCATTTATTATAGATAAAAAATAATAACTTGTTAACTATTATATTTAAATTGAAACGTATGAAAAAAACAGCAGATATGGTGATTGGTGATAAAGGTTTGCTCAACAATGAAACCTCGATTAACAAAACATTAGTTAGTCCTGTAAGAAAGTTTTGCTCTTATGAAAAAGAACTTAGCACAGGAAGTATACAATCCAAAACTCTTGCAACTTCCATCTTTACAATTGTTATTAGCCCGTACCTGAAGCATACCATTAAAGAGAGTCAATGTACAAATGAGTATACAACAATGTATCACAATGAAAATGTTTTACTTTGTTATGACAGTTGAAAGTAAGCTGAATAATTCATTTGTCATTAAATATGACGTGATACTTCAGTATGACCTAGAGATAAGATACAATTACAAAACTTAAAGTTTTCATCCCTCAATCCGCCTCCATCCATTATAGATATTAATTTCAGCCGTCCTGAAATGTAAGGAAAATAGCTTAGTTGTCGTCTATGCTAAACATGCCCGCCCTCTGTGAGCATCACTTTCACAGAATTCGTTTTCGTATTGTAACATGCACAAATAAATACTAAAGCCGAAATGTTAAATCATTCGAAAAACGTAGCATATCTATAAAGCTTTAACTATACTTATACTATTTGTTTGAAGAAATACAAACAATAACACGTATTTATTTTATGCTTTTCAGTGGATTACTGATTTATCCGTGACAATTATATTTGGTAATTTCACAGTGAAAATTATCAAAATATAATTTCACTCTTTTCAATAACGAAACTACTTTTTTAAGATTTTTCCCATGTGGTACCTCAATTTTATTTTTGCTGACAATTCTGACAATGTCAGGCTGTTTAAAGAAAAAGCAAAGCTGAAATTGATAAATGTCAAAAGTAATAAAAAGAAGAAAACTTACTTCTATTCATTCAAATTCCAATCACCAAATTTCGTCTCTAAATTTTTTTGTTTCATTTTTACAGTCTGAAAAATACATTCCTTCCCCATGCAAAACTGCTCTTGATGACATTTGGGCATATTAAAGTATCCTACGAGCAATAACTGCCGTATGCTTTATGAAAAATTGAAAAGCATTGACAGCCATCACTCGAAGAATAAGTAAAACAACCCAGCGTTCTTGAGCAAGCTCCCAAGTTTTCCATTTTCCTAGCTCCTTTTCTGAATTTTTTCACATCTGTCAACACTTATTTTTTGTCTGTTACAATCCTCAAATAAGTTGTCTTTCTTTTAAAAAGGTGTATGACTAACAAATCCAAATTATATCCCTCTGAATCTTACTCAATTAGAATCTATTTTCCTCCCATGAAATACACAATAAATAAAATTTCATCTTACACACAAACAAACAAATATCCTCTATGTAATAATCAATAAAAACATAAATGTGAACACAGTTTTCCATCCTCGTTTGGAGAAAAAAGACATTCTACGTATAAAGTCATTCAAAATAGTCTTTTACAAATAACAAAAAAAATATTTCAGTTTCTTTTAATAATAAAACTGATAGTCTTAACTGCGCTACATATGTGTATTAAGCGCTGGAAATTCCGGCCAAATAATGTGTATCTCTGGATTCTCAAGGTTGTGTAATCAAAATATTGTGTGTATTTCGATTTTTTTTATTTCCGTAGAGAAACATCCTCGCGCTTTCGTTGTGGAACAATTGTTACTCGCGTCAGGTACCAGTGTCCATCACGTTGACATGCTATTTTTCTCTATACCAAAGAAAATTTTGTTAAGTCGAGAAACTCATGCACATACGATTAATCATTGTACACCCCGTAACGCAGGAATGTTAAAGTAATGCAGGAATATATATTTTATAGTGCATGTTCATCAAATTAAAATAAATGAATTCGCGCAAAAGGCTGCTACTCTTAAAACAAATATTTCAATGAAAGTATTATTTGTGAGAAAAGTATATTAAACAAAGCACAGAAGGCGCTGAATTTGTTTGGGTCTCAGAATGTCAGAAGGTGAAGGTTGTGAGATTATAAACCAATTTGTTTGTATTGTGTAACCAATGCTGTTTCCAGTGTTATAACTATAGTAAGACTAATTGCAACACTGCACTGATATTCAATTCAATGTTTATTTGGCTAAAAAAAAGAAAGAAAGAAAAACGCGCTGCCTGAACTGGGTTTTGAACTCCAGTCCTCTCGGTTCCAAAGCGAGCGTGTAAACCCCTCACCACGTGGAGCTATAAGATAACAGCCTTAAGAATACCATATTATTCTAAATTGGAGTTTGTAACCCTTATTGATTTCGATATATTTTGTTCACGGTAAACCTGTTGTTTAACACTGAAGTAAATAATCATGGAGCTGAATATAAGCATGTATATCTATAAGAATAACACAATATTAGAAATCTTCGACCAATCGGGAACTATTTTTTCGTTACGAAAATTAATGCGCCCGTCATTTGACAATCTTTACGCCGTGATCTCCCCTGAACTTTTCGACGTTAATGTACATATGAAGGGAAGTAACCGCTTCGAGGAGTTTGGACTACTTTCGGCATTTGCAAATAAGAACATCAGGCTCTGAAATTTCGCTTCCATTATTTGTTTGGTATGACGACCCAAACAAATAAAAACGGAAACAAAATGGCATGTAGGTAAGATAGTTACCGTACTCGGAATATTTCTGCATATCATTTACAGATCGCTACACTCTCTCGGTTTTCAAATCGCCATCCGGGTCTGTAAATACTATATGCAGACCTATTACTCGTACGGTAATATTGCTTACTAAAACTTGTCTTAAAAAGTGTTTAATTTACATATTAATGTTAAATGAGATACTCACCATCAGTCCATTAATATCTTTAATAGTTAAGGTATACTGTGGTTGAGACAAACAGGCCAAATACAAATTTATTTTTGCTTTAAATAGACTGTTAAAATACACATTTATATATTTCTTATTGTTGTTGTTTTGTTGTTGTTGTTGTTCTTTATTCTATTTTTCAAGGGTTTTTTAAAAAATCAACTTTTCCATGTCTTTTTATAGCAATCTTGGCCTCAAAGCTATAAGGCATCCTTTGTATATTTGTAAAACGCTTTTGTATAATTTTATACGTTTTACTTTAACAAACTCGGAAATGTTTATGAACTTTCCACTACATTTCTATATAGAGCGATGCTCTTTTGTCCTACGCAGATTGCGCATGAGCGAGAAAATACTACATCCGGTCGATTTTTTCATAGCAACGGACCTCGTCGTAAAAAGGTCTATACAGTACAATAAAGTTTTGCTCTTCTCACCTGTTGTACTATATATAAAAGTGGAATATTCCTCTACATTCTGTGAAAAAGTCTAATTTCAGATGAAACTAAATATTTACCGTTTTGTTTTCAATAATAAAACAGATTTTTGTCTGCGATATTTAATTGTCTTTGAGATATTTCTTTTATATTCAGCCCGATGTTATAATTTATTGCTAGATAAAAGAGCATTTCTGAGACTTTTCTTAATATTGAATAGATACTACATACAGATTCTTGACTTAATTAAAAAGATGTCATATTTCATTCACATTAAAACAAGTAAATATAGCTTTTATTAAAAGAAAACTGATCTGCCGCCTTCTACCAAAACCAATGCATAAACATTATTTTCAATGAAAGTTCTTTGTATCTTTTGTACAGCTACATCTCGGATGTCGTGTAGCTTTTTGACAAACCGAGCCAAGGAAAAATCATATAACATTTTATGACTGTTAAAGATGGTTTTAACTAAAACCTGTATACGTATATATGGTAGGTAAAATACGTAGAGTACAAAAAAATGTTAGCCAAACCATACGAAAATAAACTGTATATCAATTAGCGGGCGGGATAATATGACATCCTGTATGCTCATAGCCTCAAAAATCCATAATATCCTATTCGCGAAATCGACAAGATTTTGGAAAGCAATATGGTTTTTCTTATCTTTTATCGTTACAACTTGTCACTTTTCGTTATAACCGTAAGGGGTCGCGGCCAAATTTCAAAATCAAAGTGCGCGAAGCACGAAAAGACATGCTGATATGTAAACGCGGAGTTTATAAGAACGTAATATTTTGCATTTGATGTCCACTGGCAAAATACTTTCGATATAGAAAAAAATAATATTTTTTTGGCTTTATTGAAGATTTTAATTCCTTTAATTCTTTAATTAACCTTCAATATATATCAGCATAGTTTTTATGTTACATTCAGATAGGCTACCAATGCATTTGTGTCAATATTTTCTTAGTTGCATACATAATGAAAATAGTCCTTTATCTGTTTCAGTTATTTATTTCGATAGCGCCCGATGTATTCAAACATGCAATATGTATTCCTTTTGATATCATCTTTTGATACTTCACATGATATTTACATTGCACCCTTATCGTACTTCAACAAGTAAAATATTAGATATCAATCAAATACATTTTATCATTTAACTACTTGAATATTGATGGAATATTCATAGTATCAGTGTAAAAATACAAATTTAACAAAATAGGAAAATAAAAACAGAATAGCAATTGTTTGGTCGTTGTTTTGCTTTGAATACCATATGTCGACACATTATGAATCGTTCATGTTTGTTCGTCTTTGCTATAAACAAATAGATTAGCAAAAGGAAAGAGCACAAACACGGAAAATTGATAAATGAATAATAGAAATGCAGCTGTGTTACAAAAATAAAATAACTCATTAATCTTTTTCATTCTTTACTTTTCATTATACCATCGCTTTACTTGAAACAGCTTGCTTATATCATCATATATAAACAGTATCGCTCTTTATAATGAATTATGTCACGGCATTTTGTTCCATTCATATTAATATATACATGTGAAGGTACGAAAATAATGAAATGTTGATTTCTAGCATTTTTAATTAAAACTACATACAAATGCACTTTATTGGTCGGATATTTATTATAATTTTTATTATTGTTGTTTTTGTTGTTGCTGTCGTCATCGTCTCGTGTTGTTGTTTTTCTTTGGCTTATATTTTTAATTTAACTTCCGAGAGTATCACCATAATCTATTTTTCATGTGTGTATTCCCAAGGAGCAAAGCAAAGTTTATAGATATAATTGTTTTTGGACGAAATATAAAATATCGAATAGCTATCATTTCTCTATAAATAAAACATGAGGTCGCTTTCTATTAAATTTATTCACAATTTATCAAATAGTTGAAAGGCAATATATTCAAATCGATTAGTGAAAATTGCCAATATGGATATGGTCTATTTATCGTGTAGAGCAAAGGTTGAATAAGTTGAAAGATAATAATGTTATATAAAAGTAACATTGCATACTTGGTTTGATGAGTGTTAAAAGTGCAACCCTCTCCCGTCCTCTAGCACCGGCTTTCTTCAACGCTAACGTGTTAGAATCAATTATCCTGAAGAACCAGAAAAAAAGTTTGATGCACGAAACGCATAAATAATTGTAAGGAAAGAACCTATGAACTGGAAATAAAAAAAAACAATAAATCATTAGTGACATAAAGCATCATTCATTTTTTACCTTACTGTAATTGATCAGTTTTGTACAACAGCTTGTTATATCAGAGATGAGAAACATTATATTGCTCTGTAAAGTGTATCATAATGTAACACCTTGCCTAATGCAGATCGTACAAACGTATTGAAATATTATATAAGTATTAAGAATTTCATTTTCAGCATGCATATTAGGTGGCAAATACATTTACTTAGGAGAACCGATGTTTACAGTTTGCATACAATGTTTTCCTTTAATATTTGCAATGCTATTAACTGAGCGAAATATACTAAATTACTGTATATACTGAGTCTTGTATATTCGAGATAAATTGTTTTAAAATCACACGTTTCCGTACTATTTGTGTTAGTCGATTATTCGCCATTGTGATGCTTGCTTTTAAACAAATTTAAAACCAAACTTCTTTACAATTCTGGTACTATTGTGAGATTCTTACCAACTCATTAACTCTCATTTTGCATCTCATAGGTAATCTAGTGCGAGAATTATTCTACTTCTTTTAATAACTTTTATTCAGTTCTCCATACAAATACATTTCCTTAGCGATCTTGATTGCCCTCCAGCTGAATCGTCTTCAATATATGCTGTCTTGTCATTATTGCGATTGTCAAACTTAATTATACAGATTGCTGATTTATGTAGAAAGACATTGCGCAAAACGATGAAGTCTTCACTATGTAAAGTCTGAATGTATTGTATTGTATATACTAGTATATTGCAATTACAAATAAATGCGGGTTTTATTTAGATTATTGCATTTTTTTTAAATCCATCTGAATTTATTTTTTAATAGTTGTGTGATGTAAGCAAGATGTAAATGTATACTAAATATCAGACCAGACAACCCCATTTGGTTTATTATTCAACCGGTAATAACTGGCCGATAAATAAAGTACGTTCAACGCACATATATCGCTTAAGCCATCATAACCTTTTAATATACTTTGAAGTCAATTACAGGTTCTGGTTCAAGATACTCTTAAAACCACAACATCAAAGTGCAAAAGAATCATCTGTCTTTTCACTCTTACAAATTATGCAGTATAGCATTTAGAAAGCAGAGATGAAAACATTTTAATTCAAATAATTATAATGATTGTTTTGGCCTTTCTGCATTCTTAAAAGACAATGAAAGTGGTTTGGGTAGCTGTATTTATTGAGATAATTATACATGAAGTATATCGACGTTAGATGTCTTATTTTTCCTAATTATCCAGTATCTTAAGCACAGGTTATAACCAACTTTGTACTTTATTTCCCATGCATCATCTCTATTTTAGAGGCATTTTAACTGACAGATAACATCTATGAATTGAGGGAACATGATAGGTTATTACCAAATTTTAAGTTAATAACGTTACATCAAAATTAAAAAACTCATGACAGTAAAGGTCAGTCCTGTTAATTGATCTGCAAGATCATATTTTGATTTCAAAGGTGCTTGCTTATGTTGTTGGATCAATACTCTGATTGTTTGATACTCTGATCCGTCAAAGATTTATTCTAAGTTTCCGTCTTAGAGCCAAACGCTATATCTGGAAATACAGTTTTAAATTTTTAATCCACTCTTCGTGAACTGATCTGGAACAAGATACCAATATCATTTCTTGTCATCTTTCTTCATCAGAAAATCGATGGCAGTAGTCATGATTGCAATTCATCATTTTTCTCGTGAAATATATATGGCGTGCTTGTCATGGCAGTTTTAAACCAATCCTTTCTTAATGTGTTTTGCTATAATTGACTGTTTCTGCGTTAGCATTATTCCTTAATTCTTTTTGTTGAAAAAGAAATATAACATTTCTTGAAGAGAAAGGTGTTATAAAACAATCAAGCTTAGATTCTATAATAGCATTGTAAATCTAGTTGATTGGGGGTAATAAAATAACGCAAACAAAGTACTCAGGAAGAGTTTATTGTAATTAGTCAACAAGGAAGTAAGGAATTAAACGAATTCCATGAATTCTAACCAAAGTTCAGTCATTATGATACAAAATTGCATTTATAACAATCAATCATTATTTCTTCTTAGATACGATTAGAATAAGTTTTTTTTAAATGCAAAAAGAAACCAGTTTGCAAGTGTTTTAATTTGAAACACAATTTGCATCAATAATTAAATGTCTCTAATTTTTACTGATTTTCACTTTTTCAAATAAACACTACACACAAAAATTGGGAAAATCGTTTTCAAGCGTATGTAAGTTCACACTCAGTAAAGTCACAAAATTTGATCTGGTACTTTTATACCAAACCTTCATTGTCCAAATATCGAAATGAGAAAACATAAAACTTCATAGCACAGAATGTCTTAAATGATTTAAACTTCAATAGAATTAAATACTTTGCACATAAAGTTCGTTTGCCTAAATTACTTACGTCTGTTCAAATGTAGTTTACCTTTACCAACGTTGTCTGTTGCGTTTGACTTACAAACTTCCGCGGAATCAAACAAGGTGGAAACAGTTGCAGACCACGGGGTTGAATAACGCCCATACATACTAGAGATAACCAACAACTGTTGCTATCGCAAGAGAAATTAAACAGAATAAATAATGTATTTGGAAGAAGTTCTCAACTATTTAAAATTGAAATATCAGTAATGCTTATTCATAAGCTTTTAAAAGCTCATCAAACATTAATATAAATTTTACGACAGAGTGATTTTTTCAGTAACTGAGCTTTCATAGGACATGCTCATTTATTAAACATAATATGAAATCATTAAAATTCATTTTCAAATAAATGCTTTTGACAGGATAGAATCATCTCAAAATAAGATACCTGATTAAATTGCAACCAAATGATTTTATATCGAATAAAAACAAAAGCAATCGTTATGCTTTTGTCATATCATCTGTCAGCAGGGAATACACTAAATTAAAATCACAATGTGTAAATTTGTTCCAACGGCAACAAGTTATCAAGTATTTATAAAACATGAAAACCAATATACCAAACGCAAAACTCAATTGTTTATATTGAATTTTATTACAAAATACAGCTAATTGGTTTGTTTACTGCTATATCTTTTACCCTTTTGCATCATAATTCATTTAATGATATTAAAGGTCTTTTTAAAATGTTGTGTCTAGTGTTGCAAAATTCTTGATTTTTTATAGATTTTTATCCTCATTTTCAATTCTACCCTATGTTCAGGAAATGTAATAGAGAGATAACAAAAAAGCTATATGACTTCATTGCACTGATTTAGTTTCCCTTAGTCATTGCATTGACTAAGTCTCCCCTAAATGCTTAAATAATGCTTATTTTACAAATTCTGTTAACTTAAGGTGATAAATGATAAATCTATTAAATGTTTGTAGGAAGCTGTGGCTCATTAAATTAGAATCAGAGTATAATATACTTTTGCATTATAAAACTTGTCTAAATCGTCACAGTAAAGATCTTTTGTGAATGAGAGTGCCATAATAAACAGCCGGTGTCTGTAACAGATTGTGTATCATATACTGGTTCCAGAGACAACTACAAGACATAATATATTTTCACTGGGAGTGTATTTTCGTATGATTATTTCTCGTGGCATTGATTTTCCTATTGAACGTGAATGCATTATTGTGTGTCGTTTCATGTTACGTAAGGTAATGAGAAAGCAATAATAGTTGGAGCGTGTTTTATTGAAATCATGCAAAGGTAATTGCCCCAGATGTATTTGATTGTCATTAGAGGTATTGAAATGTACATATTTCTGTCTCTTAATGACTTTAAGGAATGATTGGTATGCTTTCAATGCTTGTTTTCATGATTTCCAAGGATGATAAACATGACTTTCAAAGTCGATTGTCATGAATTTCGAAACTAAATGAAAAATGTTAAGAACAAAAATCATATTTTCATATCTTTATTATTTCCAATAAAAGATAACCTTATATATATATTTAAGACGTATTTTACTCAAATTTTTAATTTGAAAATACTGATAATTGCTAATGTAGAATTAACATCTTTTGAGTACATATACAGACGATTTGTTAAGACTTTATGTAACACAGTATAATTACATAGTGTCATAAAGCCTGACTGTTATTTTAAGAAAGGACTAAATTTACTAGAACAGCAACAGGGAATGAAAATATTCAAACACAAACTTCAAAGCAACATCAGAGGTCAAAATACCTCACCACCTGCCGCAGCTAAGAAATGCTTAGACTGCATTAATTCAAACCCATTTAGTCGTCTCTAACGACCACGCAGTTATTCTGCAATAAATGGTGGCTGCAATTATTTTGGCAACCCCTAAACCATAAGGGACGTATGCATATGTATAAATGGCTATATAAAAAGCTTACTTTTTTAGCTCTTTTGCTAATTTTGTCAGAAGAGCGAAATCAATATACTTGAGATTGATAAATCCCAGAAGTTCAGATCCTCATCAGTATACAATTATCTCTGAATTGCCAAACGGAAATGTAAAACGAATCAAATCGACATTGAAGTCACTTTACTAGACACTGTAACGGCTCTTGACCGGTGCTAACCCTTTCACATTCTGATTTTTAATAAATAAAGTTATTAACAATGTTTTGACAATAAATTGACTGTGTATATGTTGTTTATGAGATAATACGAAAATACGAGGCAATATTGTACGCTAATTTATAGATACTAATAAAAAAATCACGTGACACAATTATCATTATGACAATAGAAATTCAAACACGTATCAAGTCCACAATATATTAAGTACTATATATCAGGATATACTGAATGACATCAATCAACTGATGTATTGCACAGCTGGTTGATAGCGGGGCTGTTTTATTCAATTTATTTTATCTACTAAAATGTGGAGTCATCTGATGAATAGATATTCAATTATCTCTATCATGAGGAACATCATAGTGGTGACACAAATGAATAAAAACACATGTATCCCTAACAGCATTTTATATAGTTAGAAATGGCAGTTGTTACACTTATCAAAAATGAAGTCAAATTCACCATTAAAGCAGTTAAATGTGTATCTAATATGTAAGAAGTATAAAAGGCATTGAGATTAGAATTACTATAAATGCAGGTTTAAGAACTAATATTTGACTGAGCAGTAATTATCGGCTACCGAACACTGGTTTGGAGAGTCGGTGTGTGGGACTGACCGTAGGATTCAATGCTTATTAATTTGTTTGCATCAAAGAGACATATATTTCCTAGATATACACGAAGAACAGCCGCATGCACATGTAGTCAATTTAACGGTTTTATTGGCTTAATTATACGTTTTTTTTTCTGTTATGTGCTTTGTGAAAAAAATATTTAAGAATATGTTTTTAACGTTAACAACAATTAATTTCACTTCAGGAAATGGTTTTATTGAGGACAGTGAGCTGGATGGTTTCTTGAAGGAGTTAGTAACAAGTGTTAACACAACAGACGTCGGACCTGAAGTAAGAGTCATACCAATCTAATATGTTATTTATATGATAGTTAAATTAAATTTTACAAATCATTTGCTGACGGTTGGATGTTCAATGGTCACGTGGTATCGTATAAGGTGGATATAGTGTAAAACTGTTCCTTAGTCTTTCATTTATCAAACAAAGTGTAATTAATGTTAGAAAGACTGTTACCCTTTGCAACATATTTACTTTGTTCGAAGAAAAGGACTCTTTTTTATGAAGTAATTTTTCGATTACACCGATTCATTTTGAGCCCAAACATGTAAGATCAAATATCAATGCAGATAATTTCAATATGACATCCGTCCATGTCCCGTCACTTTACTTGAATTTTATCATCTTCGTTCTTGTAAATAACATGTATTCCTTTAAACAAACAAAAGTACTTTAAAAAATGGCATTAAATATTTGGCATAGAAAATAATGATAAAACATCTGAAACAAGAGACACAATGCACAACATTTTAATGGTATAAGCTTTAAAATCATCCAAATGATGACAAACCACATTTGTCATCATATTTAGAGATCTCATGTTTAATGTCGTAATCTCATATAAACCTTGATGCTTTAGGTATCTATATCTCAAACATCATTCACACAAAAGTCATTCTAAGAGGTTTCCTTTCGAGACATTAATTTCCTCCGATTTGACTTCTTTCGATGTATTGGATTAGATATGTTCAGGATATAATCATTTTATAGGATTAGAGTGTGTAAAAATATGATTGGTGCAGTAATTACTTATAATGAGTGTCTGGCGTCGATAGGTTTAAGAGCTTCTGTTTTAGTAGTTGACATATACTTATTTTAAGCTTTTTTTAGAATTTTGAGTGCACTTGGAGAGGTTTTGATAGATTGACTTATTTTAAAAGTGGTAACCCTCAGATAAAATGTAATTGCATTCAATACACTATGCAGAGAGAGAGATTGTAGTACTTTGTAGTGTGGAAAACAATATAGAAACAAATTAAAACAATATAGTCTTTCCAAAATTCAATTGTTTTAAAAGTCTTTGCAACATGAAACATATGGAATACATAGAATTAAAATGCAAGGAACATCAATAATTGTTTTATGTATATGGTAAGAATCATTACCACTATATAAATACAAATTAATGGACCAAATATCTTAAACTTCTATACTATGCTTTGTAACACAGTCATAAAACTCTTTGCAGGTGATATCTGATTCTGCATTGAAAGATGCAAAGAAACTTGTGCTCAATGCTTTCGACGAGAACAACGACGGCCGTATTGACATTGCCGAGGTTAGTTATTCTTTCGACGAAAGAAATGACCCCAAAGGTCTAAAAATATATAATTTGAAATTCCTAAATAAATCATAGATCAACTGGTTCACTAAAAATGGGAAAAAATGAAGAGATAATAAAAATATTCCTAGAATTAAATGATTTCAATTAATTCATTTTTGTGCGCTTTAAAAGCCGTGCAACTATTTTCATTTTCGAGTCACTTTGCGTCTTGAAAAAGATTATTCAGGAAAAACAATTTGAAACTTTGTATAATATAATTTATTGGCCTAGATCCTTATCAAGTGTTAAACAAAGTTTGAAAAAAATATTTCAAACCCTCCCATGTCATATCACCTTAGTGGAGTCCTTTGAACGAGTTACATGTAATTGTAAGACGGAAATGACGTAATGTTACATTATTACCACATATAGGCATCATTAAGTATGTGTTATTTTCGTTTTTGTATATTAACTATAAAGATTTATTGGAAAACAATGAATGTATGTTCTGAACTGTTAACTTTTGCGAATATAATGATAATGAAATAAAAATCAATAAACATTAAAATGTTCTATTACAGCTTGCTCAGATACTTCCAATGGAACAAAATTTCCTTTTGTTGTTCAGAAGAGATCATCCATTAGATTCGAGTGTCGAGTTTATGAAGGTAAACCTAGGGGTTCCACAATTAAATGGCGTCATGTTTGCTTCTGAATCAAACATTTTTATTGCATAAAAGTGTATGATCAATAGGTTTTGTTGTTTATAATTGTTATTAAATTTTGCTAGTTATATCAGATAAAATAAAAGTTATGTTAAAGGCATATTATGCATCAGAAAAAGTAAATAGTTCTTGCTATAGAAAGGGCAATCATGAGTTTATATTGTTGCAATAATGGTTAAAGAGCTAGATATATCTTGCCTGAAAAAAGTAAAGCGTATATATCATAAATGTAGCGAGGTGAAAACAAAGTAGTATTTTTGTTTTCCATCGAAATACTAAACCACTATAAATGTGCTCATTGCTAAAAATCGGTAGAAGCAAAAGATAGTTCAGAAAAATTTGCCAATGATTAACTTTTTTGAAACCTTATTAAGACATAAAATGTTTATGACTATTGCCATTATTCCAAAGTGTGTGTTTATAATATTTACAGATTTGGCGGGAATATGATAGCGATCACAGTGGATATATCGAGGCAGACGAACTTAAGGTAAAGTGTCACTTTTACAGATATTTGTGCTGTTGAAACTTTGATACAACTCTTTTCAAGGAAACACAAACTTTCAGAACTCGGTTTATATCTCCATTTAACATTACTTTTATCAAAGCATTATATTGCATTTTGTTATCATTTCGAAGGAACATTTGTAAATATTTTGAATATTCCGTGTAAGTATGTAAAGTTTTGAAACTTAAACTTATAGGTCTGTTATACTTTACCAGCGTATGTTAAATATTCTTTGTCTAAACATGTTTCGTTTTAACAATAACTTTCTCGTTTCATACAAACAATTTAAACACAGACATAACTTAATTGTTTGTTTTTAATAGACTAACATCTAAGCTTTGTGATAACTCTCATATCAGAACACTTATCTAGACGACACATAAAGAAATTTAAGAAAAAAAAATAAAGCATTTGTTATGCCTTTAGCGTAACGAATAAAATAGTTTATGCAACAGTTTCGGTATAGATTTAAACATTTATTTTAGTCAAAAGTAAATTAAGAAAAAGGTACGAAAAGACAAGTATTTGTTCATATAAAGAAATTTTGAATAAACACAATGCCCCAATAAATGTTCATTTAACGGATGTGTTTTTACAATTAAGTTAATTATATTTCAGAATTTCCTACATGATCTTCTTAAGCGATCAAAGAAAGACACGGAAGTATCCGAGGAACAGCTTATCGTCTATGCTGACACAATGGTATGTTAGAGTTTATGTTATATAACTGGTATTATTATTCCCCGTGTTACGATGATTGACGGTCATTGAAGGGAATATTAACCTGGTGATATTGTTCAGAACAAACTTTGCCATAACGCAATGGAAGGCGACGCTTAATTTAAACGTTTATTATTTAACTTAGAAAACAATTGTAAATGGCTTTACATACTATGTACTAGCCGACAACTCAAAAACAATGTTACGAAATCCATTGTGCTAACATAACTTTATGCAAACTAAAACATAGGATCATTATTTAAAAAGGAGGTATTTCTTATATCACCCAAGGACACATAACTGTAACATAAGCCCGTATGTAATTTTTCAATAAAGTAAAATAAATAACATATAGCTGTCGGGGTGACATGGATATTGCTTATCGTTGAATCTTGCATATTACCAGGAGTTGCACCAGTTCTGGGAGGTTACAATATCCATTTTCACCTTGCCAGCTGTGTATTATTCATTTAATACCACTTGATCATAAAACTATTGTATTTTTAACTTTGTGCATGAAATATCACTTTTAAAGATCGATCTGCAGCTAAACAGAAGCATAAAATAAATTGAATGTCAACATGAATAACCCATAACTATTTCATTACCAATTTTATCGAGTTATTTGAAATAATCGATGTCAAGAAACTTCATGTTGTTATTATATTCATTTGCATTTTGTCCTTGTTATTTACAGTTGCAGCTATTCGACAGGAATCGAGACGGAAAACTTCAACTAAGTGAAATGGCAAAGTAAGTGATGAAATAGAAAACTATTGATTAAAACATTAAAATGTTATGCAAAAACAGAAATAATCTTCTCATCGGCTATGTATGCATATTAAAAGCACATTATGCCTCCGGAATAATTTTTATTTTCATTCTTTAGGAAGGGCAAACAAATGTTTCATAGCGTTTAAATAATGGTTTATGAGCATTTTAGATGCTTATCACCTGAGGAAAAAGCGCTAAATGTGAAATTAATTGTCATAAAAGTAACAAAATGTAAACAAAGTAATAGTGTGTCTTCCATACACAATACTAGATATTAAGTATAACATTACTAATTGTCAAAATGTTACATAATAAATAAAAATGGTTCAGGTAAAGGGCCAATGAGTTCCTTTCGCAGACATCAAATTAAAAGGCTTTTATATGATGAAAATAAAAAAAACATTTCACCTTTAAGAAAACAGCAAAATTAGTAAAGAACCTTTTAAGAAATGCATGTGTTAAGTAAACACAGCGTTGTTTTGTGTATCGTTCCCGCAATTTGTTTGTATACTATAACTTCGTTCTATTCTATGCATTTGTTTTTGCATAAAATGATAAGAGTAGGATCGACAATTTAGGTAACTTGAATTCGGAATTATATTTATCAAAACTTTCTTGGACCCTTAACCTACAGGATCCAAAAATGAATAGCCTTTGACCAGATCAGTCTGTAGATTCCTGCAGTCTTTCTAGGCTCTATACTGTTTATGGCCCAGCTGTTGTATTTCGATATTAAAATTCTTCAAACTTCAAATGTGCTGTTCTAAAGTAAAGGCAGGGCAAATACATTACACAAGTTCAGCAGGTATATGGCTGATTAATTGTTATCTCATTCCCATTGTTGTTATTGTTAAAAACCACTTATAACAAATAAAATGTCATGTTAAAATCCGTTGCAAATATATCTATATGTACAACTGATATACATTTAATGAGCCGCGCTATGACAAAACCAACATAATGGGTTTGCGACCAGCATGGATCCAAACCAGTCTGCGCGGATGATCAGGATCCATGCTGTTCGCTATCAGTTTCTCTATTTGTTATAGGGTTTGTAAGCGAACAGTATGGATCCAGCGCGGCTCATTATCAATGCCATATTAATTAGCTTAGATTTGATTTGTTTCTCCATATTACAGATTGCTCCCAGTGAAGGAGAATTTCCTGTGTCGACCCATTTTCAAGGTTGGTTCGGTAAAAATAGCTTTCATAATCCCTCTTCATCTCTGCGTGTACGGTATAGTAGAAAACCTTTTAACTTTCCGCATTCTCGTCACACGCAAATAGATATGTAGCATTTACTTTTGTGTTTAATCCATTGTAAAATCTAACAGAACCACTCCTTAGAAAATATTTGTGACACATGATCATCAATGAATCATTTCTTCCTCATTGTCGCTTCAAGTGTTTCATTTTCTATTGAAAAATTTCAATCAATCTTACATAAAATGGACGTAAAAGAATCATTTTAACAAAGGTGTGTAAAACTAACTTGAAAACAACTTAATCAATTGAAATTAATTACATTTAGCACACAACTATTGTTATGATTCATATTCCAGCTTAACGTTGCATTTATTTGATTTAAATATCATCTGTCCTTTTCAACTTGTGTTATCGTAGAATAGTGTATTTGCTTTTGTGACCAATTCAACTATTTTAAAAAATACAACAAAAAGTTCCATGAAAAGTCCTTCAAGTTTCCTTTTAAGATCCCTCCTGCAGCTTATCAAACAAATTTTATCCTTAAATGTCCTATATCGTATTTTTACGCTGCTTTTAATTATACACAGTCGCTTCATTTTATGATTTTCCTCTCGACATTCCGTTCCAAATGTCTGTCTGTTATCAACGCCTTTGATGTGTATAGCTCGTGTAGCTTTTGTCATAATATTGCAATATATGTGTGACCTGAAATAAATTGTTAATATTTTTTTCTTTTGACAAATCATTTGTAAACAGCTGTTTATTCTATTTTAATTTATTCAATCTAATACGTAAGAGGTAAAATGACGTCCACGAAGAACGCACAACACGGCTCAATAAAACATTTTAGCACATAAAATGTAAAGGAACTCATCTGAAGTTCACATGCCTTAAAAACATTAACCATGAATTTCTATTATAGTTCAGCTTAAGCACTTTAAGCGTAAAGATATGCAAAAGAAAATAAAGAAATATACTAAGAATACGTTAGAAAATTTGTGTTTTTGCTATAATCTAAAGGCATTTAATCGCTTTCAATTTTTTAGCCATTTTTACAATTAAAATAATGATTCTCGAAAGACGGAGTGTGCAAATGATCTGATTATTTGCAACATTTCTGGTCCTGATCTTCATCAAACAGAACGTAAATCTCGTAAAAACATTTACATTCCTGCAAGCCATAGTGGTGTTTCTTTAAACAATTTAATACACATGAAATAATTAAGTTTAGTATAGAAACAAAGTGTCAAAATAACCGATACAACATAATTAAACCATTCATTTACTTAATAAAAATGTAAAGCATATACATGTAGTTAGCATTTTATCTATTCAGACAAAGAAAATGGATTTCTTGGCGGTAAGTATATATGTTTGACATCATGACAAACAGTAAAAAGCCAAAGGTTATTTGCATTATGCTGGGTTCCTGGTATTATGTATATATATTATAGCAGGTTTATATTGCTTAATTAATGAATTCAATGCTCATGTCACATAAAAAAACTGTATCTTAAGATTCAAGTTTCATAAACTATAAGTTATGTGGATATACTTGGATGATTTAAGTATGTGTAATAATTTACATTTTAGTTTGAATTGTTTGTGAACAAGAGTTTTAGGTACATTATTCTGTGACATTATAATAATATAATACGAGGTCTTATTCATCTGCTTTATACATTTAAACAATTTTAACATGTAAATCATTAGCATACCAAACTTCATGAGGCACACATAGCATACATTCAATACCTCTATATTAATTACACTCCATTTCTTGTACATTTTTAATTGATATTAAAGTGACAGCAAACTCATACTTTCTAAGCATTATGCATTAAAAGGGATTTTCAAAAATAGCGTACGTAACAAATGCCACATTTTATGTTAATTATGACTACCAACCCCGCTTTGGTTACATATACATATTGTTTTATTTGTTGGCTTTGCGTTCTATATATACCATCAGTATATCTTAACCTTTTTAGTTGTTTACCCTTGGGAGACGGTCCTTTTTCAAATTAAATATAAAAACAGATTATAGTGTTACTATTTATTTTAAATATACACATATTAGAAATAACTTACTATAACCACATAATCTTGATAAACTATGATTCTCGCCTGTCATTTTTTCAATATAAATCACATTGTAGTTTCATAATTATTCAATAATGTTCACAATAATACACTATATATTAAATCTAAATCTGAAATGGAATAAGCTCAATATGTGTGCTAAGATGTGTTTCTTTAGAAAATGAACATCGGCTTTTTAATCTATCCTTTAACAAAAGTATGCCTCCAGTATGGAGCCAAACCATGCAGTCTGACCGACCAGGCTCTTTACTGTTGGTTGATCAAATCTTTGTTTGGATATTGAAATCCCTCAAACTGCGAATAGTTAACTGTGAATTCAAATATAAATTCATTACACACATTAAGCAATTTAAGGACTTAGAAAGTTTGTGAACATTTTATGTGTTTGCTTCAGGGTTGTAGCAGGTTATCGCCAGATGACATAGATAGGGTTTTCAATCTGTATGACGTGGTAAGAATTGTTATATTTTCGCAATGTGTTGCTTCAGGTTTACTAATGTACATATTTGTTCCATAAAACATTTTCAGTGTCATTTGATTCTGCAAACTGTGCAAAATGATTATTTATTTTTATTTATTACATTGTATACCAAGTATAAAATTAAAAGACATATTAGACCATGTATATTCGAGATAAAAAAAAATAGTTCATTGTTGGAATCTAAAAGCAATTTATTAAGTTATTAAACCTATTATCATTGAATTGTTATAGGATAGAAATGGTTATATAGAAAACGAAGAGCTGCATGGGTTTCTGAAAGACCTAATGGAACTCGTTGAAGACGTAAGTGTAATAGCTATGTTTATTTTTGATTTCCTAGAAAATATTTCTGATTTGACCCTTTTGTGCTCGTTTAAGTTTATGACATTATGATAACTTAAATACAGGAATGATGAATAGATGGGTACACAAAAGTTACATACATTAACAGTTTACTGGCGATAAATTTCTTGAGTTAAATAAGGCATGAACAAAACCATGAATAAGTGCATAAATATTAATGGGTGGTCTTATGCAAATGGTTTATGTCATATACAAAAGTATTAATATTTCACAGTGTAATTAATATAAAGTTTGATATCGTATTGCAAAATATTACTGAGGTAAAAAGATGATTAAGTATATGACAACCGTTTCCTACGTTTGCAGGATTACGATGCCGACGATCTGTTAGACTGTCAGAAGATTCTGTTAGACAAATGTGACCTCAATCAGGATGGAAAAATTAACAAAGAAGAGCTCACAATGGTGTTAACATCTTGCAACAAGGCAAACTCAAGTGATTGACTCTAAACTTCCATAAACATTTTTGTGAAATACTTTTTACATACCAAATGATCAAATAACTGGCTTTATATCAAAGTATTGCGGTGTTACACTTATTTATATTTTCTCTAATATATATATGTTAATTTTTTGTTTGTGTTTATACATTACATATTTTATTTGTGTACAAATTATGTAAAGACATTAAAGAATGTTCAGAAAACTTATTTGTTCTAAAATCATTATTATTATGATTATAATGTGCAAACATAAACCAAACAAACTACTGTTCTTGTGTTTGTTCCTCAAACTTTATATCTCTTATTTTAACTGTTCATTGAAACCTTTAATTTAACATGAAAGAAATAATTCTGTTAATGGTAAAAGTACGTTTACTTACGTGCTCTTTAAATATCTTAGAATAATAGACTTAAAAAAAGTTGTTTTATGTATACACATATATTTTCAATTGTTTGTACGTTATTTTGATGTGTTTCAAGACACCGGTTAAAGTGCATATAGTGTTCTTTGCTCATCTAGTACATTGTTACATAGTCAGCATTATCTATGTAAAACAAACTTACCTGCAAACATTTTGTGTCTTTTAATTGTATATAGCTAACTATGTAAAGCTTTTTGATAATAAACTTTGTACATAAAAGGTTATGATAAAAAAAACTTTGCTTTATGTTGTTATTTTTTTAAACTAGTAGTAAATTTGTTCATTTGTATTAAGTTTTGTATATTTTTTAGCTTTTATGAAAATTTATGTCGCTACATGGCAACTGCTCGTTAGAACAGGGTGCAAACTGGGGGCAAATTGCATATATTAAACTTTAACTTTTAACCTGTTGGCGGCAACTGATAAACTACCAATGCGACCAGTGCAGACCAAGCCTTCTTGTCATTGTTTGTACTGTTTACAGTCCCTAAATTTTTTTAATTTTCCCGTATAGCACCATGCCTCCAGATTCATGCTAATTTTCATGAAAATTTTGATAATGTTTTTATAAGTGATATATTGTGAAGTTACAAAAAGAAGCAATTTATATATTACAAACAACACTCATACACATGTAAATTACCAAAATGAGGTCAAAATATTCGGAAATAGCTTTTACTGCGTTAGTAAAGCAGTAGAAATATGCTTATAAATACTGAAAAATCTATCATTAATCGCATAAAACATTTACATTATTACTAAAAATTTTAATCTTTTTACTTTTCCTAACGTTTTAGTACATTTTTTCTCAGGTTTGATTTATTGAAATATTTTTTTCTCATCTGGAGGCATGCATCTTTAATGATGACAATTTTGTTCAATTAAAGATATACAAGTCCATAAATAATATTTAGCACTTTGTTTTCAACAGGATTCAAAATAAATTCAAAATTTGAGATTATGTATATTCGCTCAAAGAAATTTAGGTATGCATGTCATTAAAATGTTTTACATAATTTTATATTACAACATAAATTTTTGCCTTTTATGGAGAATGGTTTGTTTTTTAATAATTTAAATATTTGCTCTTGGTTTTTTGAGAAAGTGGTATTTTTTTAACTCTTTGAAACATTTGCTTGTTTTGTAATGTTTTTAAATTGGCATAGAATTTTATTGAAACATTGCTTTGTGACAGTAGACGATAACTTAAAAGAAAATATTATTCATTTTAACTTTGGAAATTCCAAAATGCAATAGGAAAACCTTTAATAAATATGGAAATCACTATGTTTGAAAGTAGGTATATTCTTTCAAATAATTTGTTGTGTTATATTATATTGAATGTGTAACTATATGTTTGACAACTTTATTACTTTAATAAAACAAAGTTATTTCATTTTTACGATCTCAATCAAATACCTATCATCAAAATATCATAAATAATTTCAAATCAGTTTTATAAACAAATTGTATTGATAGAAAGAAATTGTGAAAGACCGAAACATGTGTCTACAGCTTACATTTTTCTATGGTTAAGCGATGTTTTTTTGTGTTTTGTGTGTGGTTTTTTTTAATAATTAGCTATTTTTTCCACTATGTTAATATATATTTCTTAACAAGTTTTATATTTAAGGGTTAAAGGTGTGGATAGCATGATTAGCATGTAATTATTGATGAAATCAAAATAAATTCTTAATGTTTAACTGACTTTGTTTTATTTTATCTAATTGTTTTATCATAACATAACATAACAGAACAGAACAGACCATATTCTTCTTTCTCGCAGGTACACAAGGAAAATAAAATAAAAAAACAGATTCGTACAGTTTGACAAAGTAAAGGTGTATAATTAATATATCGGGGATAACCACCTTTACCAAATCGAAAACGGAAGAAAAAAAGGACACATTTTATCCTAACCTAACATATTTACGCCAATTACGATGTAATATGGATGCGCGAATGAGGTAAAAGAGACACGACTGTGCGGATTAACATTGGTTTAAAGCTAATGTGGAAACATTTATTCTATTCGAAATATGTTATTTGTTGTTTCTTTAAACTGATATGCATTCCTCCATTGTTTCTAATATACAATTCGAAAGAATACACCACTACATTGTTCGTTATAGTTCTTACTTGATTCAAGGTTTGTTTATAATTGTTATTATCGATCTTAAATGTAGATTATAAATTATCTTTTTTATAACTATTTTCGTTTTAAATCCTATCAATGTATTGCAGTAACGTAACTATGGAAATCTATTATATCTGATTTAAAATATATTCCTCTGCTGAAAGCTTAATGCACATCTATAACGGACATTATTATTCATGCAAATGCTTAATCCAATACAATACAAACTATGACATTTTCTGCTGTCATATTTTTTATTTTGTTTGCTTTAAATTCAAGAATATTCAAAGATGTCAGCACAAATCTCATAAACTGCAGGAAACTGATCTGATTTGCTTATAATAAATATATGCATCGATTATTCCTTATTTGCATTTTGCAAATTAAACTGTTGTCAAAATTTTTGTCTATCTTATATTCATGATATGGCATGATTAGTTTAGTTTTGCCAACGTATGAACACAAATATGGATGTTTCTAGATTTAAATTGTCACCATTTTTATTTCTATATGTTGAATTTTGCTTCAGTCGGTGATAGGGAGCGTGCACAATAGCTTATAGTTACCACTATTGTATATGAACAGACCCCAGGCTCAGATAAATGACACTTTTTCTTGTTCCATTCAATGTATAGAAAAGTCAAATGTTCTTAATCCTACAACCACTACTAGATCTTTTAATCTAGACAAATCCATTCATCATTCTTGAGGAAAATATTAAAATTATGTACTGCCTATATCGCAGATAATGATCAGATGGCGTCCATGTGCCAGCTGATCTTGGTCGGCAATAACCGCATAGCTAATTCAATTGCCGCTAAGTGTGCTAAGGGTTTCAGTCTGGGATCCCACCGAAAATCATATTACGAGAATTTGTTAGGTTGAAAGGCACTACATTTATTTGCTGGCTAAGAAGTCTTTTTTTTCAATTACTTTTACGAACAGTTCTACAAATGTAGTGACATTTATTTCTTTAATTAAACAAAACTGGTAAAGCATAATATCGTATTAAAACACAAACGAATAAACGAATTAAATTGACATTTCCTTGGCACCCTGAAATTGTTCGTGAAATATATACAATACCATACCTATTGTAGATTAAAATACCTAGATATGTAGCTATATAGGTTCAAAATGGCCGTTGTCATTTTTGTGGTTATGCAAAGGAAAGAAATCTAATTTACCAAAGTGTGTAATTTACTGCTAGCGTTATATGAGATACACTATATTATTCACTTATTATTCTCTCAACTCTAAAGTCAATACTTTAAGTTGACTTATTAGGTAGAAACTGTGAATAGACATCGTAGAGTACCAGTTATGTCAATAGTCAATTTTCTTCTCCCACCTGGCGCATCTCTATATTGGCTGTGTACGTTCCAATATTTACAGCATGGTTTATTTCTGTAAGGTTAGTATACAAGATAGCAAGTAATAATTGCAAGTGGTTTATGCGTGCATAAAATACATATCTATTTTTCGAAAACTGGAACATGTGCATGAAAATGATTATATTTTAACAAATAGACAAACAAAATATATTAGAATAGGAAAAGCCTTACGGTATAATGACAGACAAACAGCATATGATTGAACACCGCAGACAGTGTATAAAATGTAATAATGGAAAAAATCCTTCATGCTCTCTAGCACCGCCTTATCGTGTATATTTAAAGCATCGCAGTAAATACCTGAATCGGGACCAGAAAAAAAAACGAACAACCCTGAAATGAAGTAGAGTCAAACTTGATATTTAAAAGAAGGGGGGGATCATACTTTACATTATTTTTTCTCAAACTTAAAATAATGAAATGGCATGTGTTATACATGTATATCTAAATCAATGCATGTGTCAAATGAGAAAAACATTTTCCATAATCAAAAAATAAGGTAATTTTTATAACGATTATGTCAAGATTTTTTCTTTGAAAATGACATTAAATAGTTATGTATTTGAATACACATTGGTATAAATATTGTTACAGTAAAGTGCACACCTACCATCATAACAATAAGTACAATCTCTAACATTGGTTACTTCGTTTGTAGGCGAGAGGTTGCGAGTTTGAACCCCAGCCACGGCGGATTATTTAAAAAAAAATATTTGGCATATGCATCTTTCTGTTACGGTTAAAAGATATACGTTAGAACATTAAAGAGCTTGAAAAGCACAAATGCACTTACGTGACATTTTAAGACATTTAGCCTGTTATATTACACCAGGTTTAATAATTCATAATTAATAATACATTATTCACCGTCTTGCCAGGGTAGATACAAATACGAGACCATTAGCTGAAAATCAAAGCGTATGACTTGAAACTTCATCTAGTGGTTTAAAGTAATGAGCTATCGTTATTAATTTAATATTTAATATTGTTATTAATTTCCCGTATCTGATAACAAGAACAAAAATATTGATCTGTACATATTACATTAGAAGATATCTCTTGGAATCTGTTATATCTTCTGATAGTGAACGCTATGGTGCTTCTAGCAGTTTACATTGTAATATCATTTTAATCTATTAAGGATGAAATTAACGAGACTCTTAGTAAGCCTTAAGGGAATAAATACGCTCTTGTCATTTTGTTCATGTAAAGTCATCATATCATATGTTCGTATGCCCGTTTTACAAAATAATTGTTGTTTTTTGTTTTGTTTTTTTTTATTTTGTTTCATTTTTATTTTTTCTGGGAGGGGTGGTTGTTGTTTTTCGGGGGTTTTCATTATTTATAAGGGCTTGTTTGTTGTTGTTGTTGTTGTTGATTTGTTGTCGTTGTTATTATTATTGTTGTTGTTGTTGTTGTGGTGGTGGTGGTTGTTTTGGGTGTGTGTGTCTGTTTTTCAACTATAACTATATCAAGATCACACCCTCTTGCAATGATTTGCCTACAGATGTACATGTAAAATATGTGTCCGTGGCCGAGTGGTTAAGGTCGTTGACTTAAAACTTCTTGCCCCTCACCGCTGTGGGTTCGAATCCCGACAGGGATTTTGGATTCTTTCATGTGAGGAAACCATCCCGCTAGCTTACTTCGGGGTTCTTCTCAGGTGCCCATCCGTGCCTGAAATAATGCCAGGAAGGGCACGTGGGGTCTTCCTCCACCATAGAAGCTGATATGGCCAATACTGGGTCGGTGTGAGGTAAAAACCAAAGTTTTTTTTGTTTTGATTTTTGTTTTATCAATGCTATTTTGTAATGCCTTTTTAGACCTTACTCAATTTAGAGCATTTTTTTCATGAATCAGTTAAAGTATGTCGGGTCGATTTTACAGTATATTCTCACGCTTCAAATGAACAATAACATCGCTTGCTTTTTGTTAATTCCCCTCCTATAAATCAACAATCTGTATACTAATTTGATTGATACTCACGTTGGTGATTTGGCGAAGAGATTACAAGTATAGCTCGAGGGCAAACAAGATTGTTTTAGGAAGCGTATTGATATAAATAACTGATCACATTTCGGAGAATATAGTCCGCTTTGTCATGTTCTAACATGTGAAAGTATATTCGTTTTACATGTTATATATATAATTACGGAAATAATCTTCCCGCAGAGGAGATAAATTAAATATCTCTCAACAACTCAAATTGCAACCAAATGCTACAAAAGACATTATATTGTGCAAAGACGGAACCATGATATACGGAATGCCGTTAGGGCCATCGCCTATGAATGTGTTGATCCAAAACGCGATAGTCGATAGCACGATGGTGAAAACGCGAAATCACGAAACTACGATGGTGAAAACGCGAAAGCACGATGATGAAAACGCGATAGTACGATGATGAAATCGCGACAGTACGATGATGAAAACGCGATAGTACGATGGTGAATATGCGATAGTACGATGGTGAAAACGCGATAGTACGATGATGAAAACACGACAGTACGATGATGAAAACGCGAAATCACGAAACGACGATGGTGAAAACGCGACAGTACGATGGTGAAAACACGATAGTTTATCGCGCTTTCATCATCGTAGTATCGTACTGTCGCGTTTTCATAGTCGTACTTTCGCGTTTTCATCATCGTGCTTTCGCATTTTCACCATCGTAGTTTCGTGATTTCGCGTTTTCACCATCGTACTATCGACTATCGCGTTTCAGATCAACACATTCATAGGCAATGGCCCTAACGGCATTCCGTAATGATATGGTGTGATAATTTCGTTTTATTTCTAATAATATTAAACTAAACGAAAGAGATTGTGAAGAGTATGGCGGTGTCTATTTATAAAGTACGCTATCAATCATTATGGAAAACAAGTTATAAATAACAATTATATAACCTCTGCATAACGTCAGCATGGTTTACAACAACAGTATCAGTTCTTCCCAAAGTACGTCTTCACAATAATTTTAACCGTTCTCAAGCAACACCTCTCAGCAACAGCCAAGATATTTGTCTCCAGAGTAGTGTGGCTCTGAAAAGGTTGTGTTGAATATTCTATGACAAAGAATGTATGGTCTTGACCTATTGAATTATTGAAGAAGGTGTGAGATAACGTTTTCGTCTTCGTAATCAATGATTTGTTGTTAATCAATGTGTGTTCAGCATGTCATATAAAATATTGACCCCTAAAATGGCTGCTCCTTTGGCAAGGGAGGTAAATACTGTGACAATTGAGAACTTATTGTTAATTGTAACGGTTTAAAGTTGTTCATTAGAAGGGCAATTTTATAAACTGTAGAGCCTAAAGATGATGAAAGGAAGCTGGCACCAAAAGTATTAGTTAAAAGAAAACATTTCAAATTGAGTTCTTGCTAGGTTTATTTTTTAAGATGTTGTTGAGCGGGTGTTTTAAATAGAAGAGACTTTAGAAGAGACAATTTTGCCGTGTTGAACTTTCTTTAGGGATTCCGTTTTTCTCTGTTTTCTATTCGAAAAACATAAATTTAGTTACAAACTAATGACACATGTTACATACTTTCTTCTCTAGAAAATCAATGGAAGTACTCAAAAGTGTAATTCATCATAATATTA